>NW_028270174.1:14108725-14316112 GCF_037043375.1 Chiloscyllium plagiosum
TCTTGTCAAAAGCAATCAGGCACCTTTTGTTTGTAAGGAGTAGATAGGGTCCCTCGGATCTAGCTGCTATCCCTTGTGGTGTCACCGGTCTCAGAAACTTTAGCAGCCCTCTTAACTCTATCAGGTAGAGTGTGTGGTGATGGTTAGAAAGGGCTGGGCTGGGGTTGGGAGGGGGAGTAGGGGTATATGTGTCCACAATGTTATGTTTTTTCCTTATTCATTCATTTCGTGAATCTGAGCATCACCTAGCTGGACTAGCAGTTATTGCACATCCTTAGTTGCCCAGAGGGCAGTTAAGAATCATCCGCAATGCTGTGGGCCTGGAGTTACATGTAGACCAGACCAGCAGTTTCATTCCCCAAAGGACACTAATCAATTGGATTGGTTCTTCCAACAACTGAGAATGGTTTCATAGTCATCGTTAGATCTTTAATTCCAGATTTGTTTTATTAAATTCAAATTCCTCCATCTGCCATGGTGGGATTTGAACCCAGGTCCCTGGAACATTTCCTCGGTTTCTAGAGTAATAGTGATAATAGCACTATACCACTATAATATCACAAAACCCAGGCCATCAGTTCCCCTGAATTGCCGCCCTGCCCACGTTCAGTGGGTCTTAATGTTTATGTGGCGACTCCTGCATTGTGGATGACAACGGAAGAAAATTCCCTGTCAGCAAGTTTGATGGAAACCATTCAGTTGTCGAAAGGTTTGAGGATTTGCATTTGAATGGCTTACTGTACTTGTCTTGTGGCCTGTGACTGACTTTCTTTTCAGTGGCTTGTGTCTCTGACAAGTTGATCCCCACACACTCTCAATTATTTAATCCATTCTTTCTTCCCAGCCCACTTCTGTCTCATGCCGAGTAGTCTCCCACCATATGGTAACTAACTAATTAAACACCATTAAGAGATTCTTTCTATTATTGCCACGCCTGTCCCACCTCAGCTTACCATTGAGCCCACCTTCTGCAGCCCTGAAGGCAGTAGCGCTTTTTGTGTAATCAGCAATTACAAAACTGTACAGACACGAATATGAAGAAGAAAAGGAAATTTTTTTTCTAAATCACTTGACGCTCTTTGATTTGGAGATGAAAAGGGAGATAATTACGGCAAAATAAAAACACAATCTGCCATCTGCAAAGGATGTATATCTGCTGTAAAATTCTGAGCCTTGTCTTTAAGTCCGTCCAAGAACATGTACTCATCCAAGTCTGTAACCTTTGCTAGGCCTGCAGCTCTCTGGGAACTATATATTCCCCCAATTCTTGACTCTTTTGCAACCCTGGCTACTTGACCCCTCCGTTGATGGCCAGGCCTTCAGTTTTTCAAACTCAAGTTCTGGAACTATTTGTTATGCCTCATTGACTCCTGTACATAAAACTGACCTTGTTGAGCAAATCTTAGTCCCTGTTGTCTCCATCTTTCAGTTGGTGTCAACCAACTTGGCTAGCAGGGTTCCTGTGAAATGCATAGAGTTATAGAGTCATAGGGATGTACAGCATGGAAACAGACCCTTCAGTCCAAATCGTCCATGCCGACCAGATATCGCAACCCAATCCATTCCCACCTGCCAGGACCTGACCCATATCCCTCCAAACCCTTCCTATTCATATACCCATCCAGATGCCTTTTAAATGTTGCAATTGTACCAGCTTCCACCACTTCCTCTGGTAGCTCATTCCATACACGTACCACCCTCTGTGTGAAAGAATTGCTCTGAGGTCTCTTTTATATCTTTCCCATCTCACCCTAAACCTATGCCCTCTAGTTCTGGACTCCCCCACTCCAGGGAAAAAAAAATGCGTATTTATCCTATCCATGCCCCTCACAATTTTATAAACCTCTATAAGGTCACCCCTCAGCCTCCGACACTCCAGGGAAAACAGCCCCAGCCCAATCAACCTTTCCCTATAACTCAAATCCTCCAACACCGGTAACATCCTTGTAAATCTTTTCTGAACCCTTTCAAGTTTCACAACATCTTTCCATTAGGAAGGAGCCCAGAATTGCACACAATATTCAAACAATGGCCTAACCAATGTCCTGTACAGCCTCAACATGACCTCCCAACTCCTGTACTCAATAGTCTGACCAATAAAGCATACCAAAAGCCTTCTTCACTATCCTATCCACCTGCGACTCCACTTTCAAGAAGCTACGAACCTGCACTCCAAGGTCTCTTTGTTCAGCAACACTCCATAGGACCTTATCACTAAGTGTATAAGTCCTGCTAAGATTTGCTTTCCCAAAATGCAGCACCTCGCATTTATCTGCATTAAACCACATCTGCCACTTCTCTGCCCTTTGGCCCATCTGGTCAAGATCCTGTTGTAATCTGAGGTAACCCTCTTCGCTGTCCACTACACCTCCAATTTTGGTGTCATCTGCAAACTTACTAACTGTACCTCTTATGCTCGCATCCAAATCCTTTATGTAAATGACAAAAAGTAGAGAGCCCAGCACCGGTCCTTGTGGCACTCCACTGGTCACAGGCCTCCAGTCTGAAAAACAACCCTCCACCACCACCCTCTGTCTTCTGCCTTTGAGCCAGTTCTGTATCCAATTGTCTAGTTCTCCATGTATTCCGTGAGATCTAACCTTGCTAATCAGTCTCCCACGGGGAACCTTGTCAAACGGCTTACTGAAGTCCACATAGATCACATCTACCCTCATCAATCCTGCCCCAGTTGGTGGCAGGGAGCAGTGGAAGGGAGGGAGAGGGCCTGGGAAGGGAGTCAGGGGATAGGGAGGAAGGTTATTTGAAATTGGAGAACTCGATGTTGAGTCCTCTGGGTTGTAGGCTGCAACGGCAGAAGATATGGTGGATGATAACAACCCACAATGCCTATTGGAGGAAGAACATCTTATCTTCCTCCTGGGCACCCTACATTGAGTTCTCCAATTTCAAATAACCTCCCTCCCCATCCCCTGACTCCCTTCCCAGCCCCTCTCCCTCCCTTCCACTGCTCCCTGCCACCAACGGCTTCATTCCTTCCATTTACCAACCAGGTCATACCCTCTACCCGTCTTCACCTATCCCCACTCACCATCCTGCCCCGCCATCTCCTTTATCTGCAGCTCCCCCCACACCCACCCAGTCCTGAAGAAGAGTTACACCCAAAACGTCGACGTCTGCACCTCCTGATGTTGTCTGGCATGCTGCGTTCTTCCAGCCTCCTGCCTGCCTACTTTGGATTCCAGCATCTGCTGTTTTTGGTCTCAGACCAGGTAAGGATGGCTGTTCCCTTCCCATCAGGACATCAGTGAACCAGATGAGTTTTTCCAACATTTGTTTCACAGTCATCATTAGACTCTTAATGCTAGATTTCTTAAACTGAATTCAAATTCCACTATTTGCCATGCTTGGCATCAAACCCAGATCCTCAGATCATTACCTGGGTCTCTGGATTACTTCTCAAATTCCCAGACTTCAGGAGGGTGTGGGAGGATTTGTCTAGCTGACCCTAACAGTTATCGCAACAAGGACCAGGTTACAAGTTAAACCTTCACTCGATAAAATGTCAGGCTTCACATCAAGAAACTCCTGACAAAGCAACATGGAGCACGTTTTGTCAGCACTGGGGGAGGAGACTCAAGAAATGAGAGTGGCGGAATCTCTGACTGAGGAAGTCAGCCTGCTGTTTTTATTTCTGTTGCTGATGTTTGTGTCAAAAACAATAAACAAGAATTTATATAGCACCCTGCAAAACCTCAGTTCTAAATTCAAGGCGAGCATATCTATTAACAAGCTAATTTGATCATTAGTCATCAGGTTAACTTAAACTAGGATCAAAAGATAATTTAAATTCCAATAATGAAAGATGTCTGTTTTCTTTTGTCAATTCTCATTACTCATATTTCTGTTGCCACTTTGCTGTTCAGGTTATGTCATTTTCTCATGTTTCTTGCTCCGGCATCTAGATTAAATTGCACAGCCTCAATAAAAGGAAGGGCTTGCATTTATATAGTGCCCTTCATGATCTCCAGATTCCCAACTTACAAACAATGAAGTACATTATGTCAGTCTTGTAGGAAATTCAGCAGCCAACCTGTTCACAGGGAGCTCTCACAAAAGTAGCAATGAGGTGCAATTGATCAAATGAAATAAGGCCCTTTAATCCTGCCCTGGTCATCAATAAAGTCACGGCTGATCTGCCCCAGGCCTCAACTCCTCTTTCCTGCAGCCCCTCATAATCTTCAACTCCTCGATATTTCAAAAATCTATCTACCTCCTCTTTCGAAACTTTCAGTTATCTAGCTTCCACAAATTTCTGGAGTAGAAAATACCAGAATCCTCTGAAAGAAAAAGTTCCTGCAGACTTCCATTATTAAATGAGTATTTCTTCTGTAACTATGTGCCCTAGTTTGAGTTTCCCCCACTGGTGGACATGCCTTCTGTCAAGCCCCCTCAGAATCTCATATGTTACAATAAGACCACCCCTTATTCTTCTAATCTCTAGTGAACAAAGGCCTAACCTGTTGTATTATTCTTGACACGTCAACCTCTTCATCCCAGGAATCAGCTTATTGAATCTGTTTTGAACCAATTCCAGTGTATTCTTTCCTAATTACAGGGACCAAAACTGTGTACAGTACTCCAGATGTACCCTCACCAACCCCATTTATAGTTGTGACTGCACTTCCCTATTTTTAAATTCCATCTCCCTCGCAATAAAGGTCAAAATTCAATTTGCCTTCTTAGTTACTTGCTGTACCTGCATACTAACTTCATGTGATCCATGCAGAAATCCCTCTGTGCTATACTATTTTTGGAATTTCAATTTACATAATTAGCTGAAACTATAATTACAAGATATCTTGTCGGTATTATTTGTTGAGAAATCATCATTGACCTGAACAGCCTGCTCATCTTCAAAATGGCTGCCATGGGATCTTCACCCTACACCAAAGACACATCAACTTAATGCTGCATCAGAGATTTGTGCTCAAGTCTCTGCGAGGTGGGTTTTGAACCCACATCCTTTGGGCTTGAAGGATTTGAGTCATAGCCGACACATTTGGTGTTGGGGAGCTTGGATCCAAAGTATTGAGTTGAAATCTTATACAACCAACTTTAATGAAACTTTGGCAGTGGAAAACATATGCCAACAAAGCAAAAATAAAACAGGATTAAATGGTGGCTCAGTGGTTAGCACTGCTGCCTCAGAGCATCAGGGTCCCAGGTTCAATTCCACCCTTGGGTGGGTGTCTGTGTAGAGTTTGCACATTCTCCCCATGTCTGCATGGGTTTCCTCCAGGTGCTCTGGTTTCCTCTCACTGTCCAAAGATGTGCAGGTTAGATGGATTGGCCACAGGAAATGCAAGGCTACAGGGGCAGGGGTGGTAGGTCTGAGTGGGATTCTCAATGGGCTGAATGGCCTGCTTTCATGCTATAGGAATTCTATGAAAACAAAGTCTGCGTGGAGTTGCACATTCTCCCTGTGTCGGAGAGGGTTTCCTCCCACAGTCCAAAGATGTGCAGGTTAGGTGGTTTGGCCATGGTAAATTACCCATGGTGTGTAGGTTAGATGCATTAGTCAGGGGAAACGTAATAGGGTAGGGGAATGGGTTTTCGTGGGTTGCTCTTTGGAGAGTCAGTGTTGACCTGTTGGGCAGAATGGCCTGTTTCTGCACTGTAGGGATTCTATGAACTACAGATGCTAGAAACCTAAAAACAGAAATTGCTGGGGGAAACTCAGTAGGTCTATGAAAAGAAAGCAAAGTTGACATTTCGGGTCCAGTGACCTTCCCTCAGAAGACAGTAAAGCTGTCGGATTGATTTTAAAAACCCAACTGGTTTACTCTCAGCCTTTCGAGAAGAAAGGCTGTCATCCTTGGTCAATACGTACCAATGTGTACACCAATGTCATTCATTCTTAGCTGACCGCAAAAACCTAGCAAACCATTTGTAACGAACTCAGCATCCCGGGTGAGAAATAAGAGCTGGTTTTGCTAAAAACACCAAAGAGTACGTTAAAATGAAAATATCAGCACTTGCAGGTGCCCTCAAAAATCACACACCATCCGGACTTGGAAATATATCACTATTTCTTCACTCAAAATCTTGAAATCCTACCCCAAGGTCATTGTGGGTCTACCTACAGCGGTTCAAGAAGGCATCTGACCACCACCTTCTCAAAGGACAATTGGGGATGAGCAATAAATGCCAGCACTGCCAGCGTCAGACACACCCCACAGAACAAAACTCTTCCATTGGAATTTTATGGAGTGAGAAAGGGGCAGAGACTAATAGAACACATTCCATTCCTGAATTCTGTTCTCCTAAACCCATGCTATGTTGCTATCTTTGTCACCAAATATGCAAACCCAAGTCTTTTGTTATAAAAACACAATAAAACGATTGTGTAGTTTGAAAATAACCTTTACACTGTGAGGCAAAAATCATCTTTGGAGTGAAACGGCCTTGAAATCTCATATTTATAGTTGTCCACCCTAAGTCCATCATAGAAGTCAGAACTGCACAGGTTCCAGATAAAAGCCACTTTCTCCCAATTAAAAATGATGGGCAATAACTACTCGTCTTACACAAGCACGAACATTCTTGGTCAAATAGAAAGAAAATTAAATTAAATTAAATAGAAAGAAATATAATTTTTATCAAGGCTGCAGACTCTATTTCAAATTGCAAGGGGAACGTTTAGAAGGGTTGATGCAAGAGTTTAACAAAAGAAGAAAGTTGTATAATTTTCAGATATTTTAAAATATTGAGACATTCAGGATTAAAACTGCAACTTTGGCTGCAAGTTTTAAGGGTTCAGTTAAAGAACTTTCTTTTAAAGGTTGTGTAAGGGGATGAGCTTTGTGTTTGGGCCAAGGAACGTTGAAAAGAACGAGTTGGACTGAAGGGCCTGCTTCGGGCTGTATGACTCTACGATTCTTAAAAGAAAATTACCCAGAAAGAAGTGGGATAGCCACCATCTTGGCTGCAAAATAGGGTAAACCCTCCAGAAGTGGGTAACACCATTCTGTTCATCAAAAAAGCACAAAAAACCCCATTGAGCAGTGCAGAGATACAGTGTTACCATAAAACTTCAAAGAAGTAGATTAGGTTAGATTAGATTAGATTCCCTACAATGTGGAAACAGGCCCTTCGGCCCAACAAGTCCACACTGACCCTCCGAAGAGCAATCCACCCAGACCCACTCCCCCTACATTTACCCTTGATTAATTCACCTAACATTATGGGCAATTTAGCATGGCCAATTCACCTAACCTTTGGACTGTGGGAGGAAACCGGAGCACCCGGAGGAAACCCACACAGACATGGGGAGAATGTGCAAACTCCACACAGACAGTTGCCTGAGGTGGGATTTGAACCCGGGTCCCTGGCACTGTGAGGCTCACTATGTTTAAATTTAAACATAATTTAAACCTTTATTGTAAATGAATTCACGCAATATTGTTATACAATTGAGTTTAAATGTCTAAGCACAGAACTTAAAAGTTTGAATATAATTTCAAATGACAGAATTTAAACCAGCATTGATATAATCCAAGATTGCAATTTTTAAAATAGCAGATTACAAACAGCATTGAGAAGCTACAAACTTAGCAGCTTTTAAATGAGTAAGTATAAATAAATACATGAAGAAGAAATTGGAGGAGAAATAATACTTGCAAAGATCAAATGTCAGAGAAGGACCAAACAGAACACAGGACTAGTCATCTGAGAGAAGACAGTTCTTAATTTATGGAATTCCTTCAAAATTAATCACTCAACCTGAAGCTGAGCAAGTTAATACATTATTTTATTCAGTCGGCCAAATAATAGACACTAAGAGTCAGTGTCAATGTTGTGGAATAACAAAGCTCTTGGGCACAGTCAATGTCCCGTCATTGCAAAGTAATTCTACATCTTTAAAATTATAGGTCACTTCCAGAGATTAAGCAGAAGTAGGATACAATTTCAGAATAGAAAGAAAGTGCCAACTCATGTGAAGACATGAATATACTAGAACATCTACCTTTAGAAAAGACACAAACATTAGACCACATATTTCTATCAGAATTTGATTTGATTTATTATAGTCACGTGTACTTAAGTACAGTGAAAAGCTTTGTTTTGCGAGCAGCCCAGGCAGATATTCGCAAACAATGACATACAGAGCATAGGGTTGGTGCTCCAATGTGCTCATACCTTGGCTTCACAGCTGAGGGGCTTTGCAGGGAAGAACCGCAGGAGCCTGGTCTCACTGCAAAACAATTGCCCATTAATAATTAACTGGAATGAATCCAGTGAGCAGCATCATGAAGGCAAGGTTTCGCAAGTAAATAAAGGCCAAGACCAAAATCAATGACAGCTGTCCTCAAACAAAAGATCTGCCAAACTTCAAAATCAAAAAAGAACACATTCTGCAAAAAGTGTAAAACACTCAGTGGCTGGCTGAATTTAGGCAAAGTCGGAAGCGTGGATTGGATAGTGGTGAATGTAAAATTAGTTGGGTATACACAGGTTTTGTACAGATTAATAGTTGTGAAAGACAAGAGTCAAGAGTGGCTTTATTTGTCATTTCGACCATGTACAACTGATACAGTAAAAATGAGACAGTGGTCCTTCAGGACCAGGGTGCCAAATGGACAGCACAGACGACTCGATCATACACAGGGTGGCATAAAGTGCATAAGAAGTGCAAAACACACAAGACAGCACAATAATTCCTGACACGCCAGGACAATAGGCACGGGGTGGCGTACAAATTACAGTGTAATAAAAGAATGATGATTAATAAAACATTGTTCCAACAGCAATTCAAAGTCGTGCAAAGAGTTTCAGATGGAATAGAGTCTGATCATTCAGTGTTATGGAGCCTGATGGCTTGGGGGAAGAAACTGTTGCACAGTCTGGCTGTGAGAGACCAAATGCTCTGGTATCTTCTGCCAGATGGCAGGAGGGAGAAGTGTCTGAGTGAGGAGTATGTGGGGTCTTCCACAATGCTCTTAGCCTTTCGGATGCAGCGTGTGGTGTAAATGTCTGTAATGGAGGGGAGAGAGACCCCTATGATCTTCTCAGCTGTCCTCACTCTCCGTTGTAGGGTCTTACCATCTGAGATGGTGCAATTCCTGAACCAGGCAGTGATGCAGCAGCTCAGGGTACTCTCAATGAACCCTCTGTAGAATGTGGTGAGGATGGCAGGGTGGGAGGTAGGCTTTCCTCAGCTTGCCCAGAAAGCAGAGACGCTGCTGGGCTTTCTTGGTTATAGAGCTGGTGTGGAGAGTCCAGGTATGATTCTCCACAAGATGTACACCAAGAAAGTTGGTATTCTTCATGATCTCCACAAGGAAGCCGATGTCCAGCAGAGAGTGGTCACTCTGTGCTCTCCTGAAGTCAACAACCATCTCGTTCGTCTTGTCCATGTTCAGAGACAGGTTGTTGGCTCTGCACTAGTCCATTAGTCTCTGCACCTCCTCTCAGTATGCTGACTTGTTGTTCCTGCTGATGAGACTCATGAGCTTCATGTCATCAGTGAACTCAATGATTTGATTCGAGCTGTGCATCACTGCACAGTTGTGTGTCAGCAGGGTAAATTGCAGTGGACTGAGCACACAGCCCTGGGAGGGCCCCATGCTCAGTGTGATGGTGTTGGAGATAGTATACCCGATCCAGACTGACAGGTCTCCCAGTCAGGAAGTCCAGGATCCAGTTACCAATCAGGTGCTGAGGAATGATAGTGTTGAATGCAGAACTGAAGTCTATGCACAGTAATCTGACGTAGATGTCATTCTTCTCCAGGTGGGTGAGGGCCAGATGGAGGGTGATGGAAATGGCATCATCTATTGAGTGATTAGAATGATACACGAACTGCAGGATGTCCCATGAGGGGGCCAGCAGAATCTTAATATGCCTCATCACGAGCCTGTCGAAACATTTCATGATGATGGGTGTTAGTGCAATGGGGTGGTATTCATTAAGATAGGATGCTGAAAATTTCTTCAGCACAGGGACGATGATAGCAGCTTTGAAGCACGTTGGAACTATGGCGCAGCTCAGGGAGATGTTGAAGACGTCCATGTGAACATCCACCAGTACGTCAGAGCATCTTCTGAGCACTCTGCCAGGAATGTTATCTGGTCCAGCAGCCTTACGTGGGTTGACTCTGCACAGGGTTTTCCTCACATCAGCCATGGTAAGACACAGCACCTGGTCATTGTGGGGGTGGGTGGACTTCCTCGCTGCCTCAAACTGTGCATAGAAGTTGTTCAACTCATCCAGGAGGGAGGCATCACCAGCACAAGAGAAGGGATGCTGTTCTGTGGTTGGTAATGACCTGGATGCCCTTCCACATGCTCCACGTATCGCTGCAGTCCTGAAAATGGTTGTGTATTCTCTGTGCGTGTGCACACTTTGCCTCTTTGATGGCCCGGGTCAGACTGATCCTCGCTGTTGCTAGGGCCACCTTGTCATCTGCTCTGAGAGTTAGTGTTGAACTGAATTGAAGTCCAACCAACACATTCCAAGATGGCGTTCAGCCTCTTGGGCCCATCTTCCCCAGCCAGCTGCTTCCTCCCAAGTTTCCTTACCCTTTCTACCTTCTTTCTTTTCTTTTTCTTCATCTTCTTCCTCTCGGCGGTGGTGGGGAAGGAGGACATGGTGGAGGAGGGCAGCTGGAGAGGTTCTCTTGGCGAGACATTGGCCTGGCCTGACAATGGAGTCAGGGATTCCTGGTTGTGGCAGGACTAGAGAAGGGGCTCCTGGCTATCAGCGAGGTAGCTGGGGGCTCCTGGTTACAGAGTCAATATAGGTCCAGCATGGGACCTGGCATCAGCAGCCCATCGGGGAGGTGGGCCCAGTGACAAACAGATGGTGCCTGAAGAGTGGCAACTCTGACGTTGGTGGGTCTGGCAGAGATGACAGAGCAGGTGTCCTTGGTAAGTTGGTTCAGGACACATGGTGGAGGTGGTGGAATGAAGATCGACTCTGTTTCAGCTTCATCTTCTTCTTTCTTAAAATATTCAAAGTGGCACTGGATTGTGGCGATAGTTGAAGCTTTTCACTATTTACTGTGTTGTTCAATATCGCATACAAGTGACAATAAATCGCCATTCATTCATTCAACCTGATGACGTCACACAGTCTCTGAGTGAGCAAACAGTCTTGCACGATGTTCTGATGGAGTTAAATGTGTCACTGTAATTAAGCTTAACTAGCTAGTGTTAATCCTACCTATTACTGTCACGCAATAAACCACACCTTGTTATTTAAAAAAGGATCCTCTGCTTGCTAAGACTCTCAGTGTGGTTTATCCTCTCCCACTGATCATTCGATAGGTGCTTAGGTTCAGCATGGACAGGCGGTTGGTGGCCAAAAGTGATTGATACCCAGAAGAGAAGACATCTCAGAATCAAAGGTGATAAAACTTCTATGCTAGTTCAATTGGTTCCAAGGCAGCTGCTAAGTCCAATGCCCGATTTGCAGACTCCAACACCTGCCATTCATGCTTGATGGGTTGGGCAGATTAGACCATCGCTCACACTCTCCACTACTTTGTTTCTTCATGCTCCAAGCCTCTTACACGCAGAGCTGCATACATATGTATTCATATTCATGTCAACGGGTACACTCTCGCTTGCATTGGTTCTCATATATACAAATACACTCACGTACATTCTTATCAACTTGAAAACACGCAGTCAAAAAGACTTTGTGGCAGAGTGTTAGTGTGCTTATATCTGGTCCAGGAGGTCTCGGTTCAAATCCCACTTACTCTAGAGGTGTGCCATAACGTGTCTGAACAATTTGATTAAAAATATCTACAGTGGCAAGCATACATGTATACTTTATCTGAACGCTGATGCCAAGAATTAGCTCTCCCAGTTAAGTCCAGATAGTTGCACGCTGTTAATTGCACAGGATTAATTCTGATTTGAATCCCCACAAAGCCAATCCCATTAGATTCCTCATGTTGAATAGAATACTTGCTCTCCCTGACCCAAGTGTACATTTGTCTCATTCCAGTGGTTTGAATATCCCAGTCATGAAATAAATCACGGTGGGGTTAGACATAGCCACTCGTTTTTAAAACATCACTTTTTGTACAGTCTTCCTGGGAGCATTGTGCATGTTCTATCAATGGATGCATTATGAAATAGAATGAAGATATAAGAATTGACAATTTTTATGCACGGTTCATATGAAATTACCATCAGTGGATAATCTCATTTCATGCTTAAAATCTCTCAATGAGAGGATTCCACATTGATGGCAGGGTACGTCTATATCTGACCTTGTATCGTTTCCATTGCACTGCTGCCAATTTCCAATCACTTGTGAAGTGCCTGCCATATTGTATTTTAAAGAGGAAATACATTTCATTCCTCCCAGTCCATAATAAAGATAGATAGATTGACTTCTGCTGCCTTTAAGGATCAAAAACAGCCTACAATTGGCAGGTGGAACCAGCCACAGGTCAGAATAGCAAGTGTTGGAAATGCTCAGCAGATCAGTCAGCCCTTTCAGAGCCTGTCACCTTATACAACAAACTTTTACCACCATTAGCACTCCCTTTGTCTGTTGCTCTGTACACCCTCACCAATCGTTCCACCTCATCCTCTGTCACTGACAAAAAAAACTACCATTTTTCGGTCCCTTTCAGTTCTGAAGAAGAATCGTACTGGACTCGAAACATTAACTCTGTTTCTCTCTCCGCAGATACTGCCAGACCTGCTGAGTTTCTCCAGCATTCTCTGCTTTTACAGCAAATGTAGAATCCAGATGGCTTTAAGCATTAAGTCATTGGCATTCCGTATAAGACGAAGAACAGAAAGACCTCAGGGTCATAATTGAACAGAGGTGTTCCACAAAGAGATCACCCAGTCTGCCTCTGGTTCTCCCAGTGTAAAGCAGACCACATGGTTTGCAGAGGATACTCTAAACTTGCCCAGCTCTGTTAGAATTTTATGTATCAACCCAGGTCTCCCCTCATTCTACCTCACGCTAGTGAATACAGGTCCCAATCTCTTCTCTTAGACAGTCCTGCCATCCCTAATATCAACACAGTGAGCCCCCACTGCATTCCCTCTATGCCAAGTACATCCTCTCTGAGGTAGCAAGACCGGAACTGCCCGCAATCCTCCAGGTGTGGTCTCACCAAGGCACTGTATAACTGAATGTTCTTGATGGTGTTTTGATTAAGCGATTGGCATAACCTAACAAACTTATCTGAAGGCAGCAGCTTCCTCACGCAAAAATAGAGAGAATCAAAACTCTGCGGGGATGAAATGAGAGCAGGAGCTTCACCTGTTTTACTAATGGAGGCAGGGAGGAGGCAACTTGCTCACCTCCAGAGGTGACTCGCAAGTTGCCATGGAAACAGTCTGGATCTCACTAGGGTGAGCCCTTAGGGTAATTCCAGAGGGTAAAGAGAATTGGACAGTGGCAGACCCCAGGCCCAGCAGCGATCTGGAACAGTGGTGTGAAGGAGGAGCAGAAATACTGTCCTGAAATTCATATCAAGTTAAATTGTGAAGACTTATTATTTAGGGCAGAGTCCTGCAGTGCCTGTAAAGAAAACTGATCTGGCTGCATGTAGCTTTCAGCATTATCCAGATCGCCAGCGGGCTTCAACAGCTTCAACACATTTAACATAGGCAAGGAGTCTTATAGATAGCCCCCAAGCACTGATTTTGGACTGCCGTTGCCAAGCATTTGCTGAATAACCTTGACTGTGCTAAGAATTACACTGACAGCAAATTTAAGATTATCAGTCAGGATACCAATGCAGCTCACTTACACTTACTAGAAGCTACATATCAACAAACTGGGATCTGTCCTCTGCAGAAAAAAGGACCTTGTCCAAGTATTGCACCTTCTTAGAATTAAACAAAAGCATGAAGGATGATAGTTTCCTGATGCCTTCTGCATGGCAACACCTTAACAACTCAGAGTCAACGAGCCAAACAATCAGCACCCTTCTCTCATGCCTGTCTAAATTGTTGCTCCCTTCATAATTTGGCATTCTTCCAACAGTCCTGATGAGTGCAAGATGAAAACTTTCCACTGCACGTCCTTTGTCCAGCAAAGTTGTTCTTATGAAATGGACTCTCTCCTTTCTTGTGGAGGATGCTTGGCCATGTTAGGGGGTTTCACGAGCAAGGTGTCTGAAATTACTGAACAACAAGAAAAATGCACAACAGGATAAGGGCGTCTAAGAGAATTTTGGATAAGCACATGAATATGCAAGGAAAGGAGGGATATACACCAAGGGCAGGCAGAACGGATTAGTTTAATTTGGCAACATGTTAGGCTCAACATCGTGGGCCGAAGGGCCTGTACCTGTGCTGTACAGTTCTATATTCTAAGGCACACATTAGTTACCCTCAAGAACCATGAGCCAACTAAGCTCTTCATTTTATAAGTGCTTGAGGGGTGGCCCATTGGCTCAGTGATTAGCACTGCTGCCTCACAGCGCCCCACCCGGGTTCGATTCAAGCCTCAGCACTGTCTGTGTGGAGTTTGCACATTCTCCCTGTGTCTGCATGGGTTTCCTCTGGGTGCTCCAGTTTCCTCCCGCAATGCAAAAGGTGTGCAGGTTAGGGTGGACTGGCCATGGGAAATTGCCCATAGTTTTCAGGGTTGTGTAGGTTAGGGTGGACTGGCCATGCTAAATTACCCATAGTGTTCAGGGATGTGCAGGTTAGGTGCATTAGTCAGGGAGAAATATAGAGTAACAGGTTAGGGGAATGGATGTGCGTGGGTTAATTTTCGGGGGGACCATTCCTGATGAAGGGCTTTTGCCTGAAATGTCATTTTCCCTGCTCCTCGGCTGCTGCCTAACCTTTTGTTCTTTTCTAGCATTACTCTAAGCTCCAGCATCTGCAGTACCCACCTCTGCCTACTCTTCAGTGGGACTTGTTGGGCAAAATAGCCTGTTTCCACACTGTAGGGGTTCTATGAAATGGTGCAACAGTCTTTTACAGAAGCGAAGGTGAGAACTCGCTCATGCAACGGAACAAAGGAATGTGGAGCAATTTTAGTCAACACCTCGATGGTATCTACAGATATACACCGTTCTTTTCTAAAAAGTCCAATGATTCATCCATTGTTAACAGGAAAAGTACAGGAGTTTTGCAATGATGTGTTCAGATTCTTTGCTCACCACATGACAAGGAGTTTCACTATTAGTGCAAGAGATTTCAGTCATTATTTGCTATGAGCACGCGACCAACACTGGCAAGGCTGATATCTATTGACCATCTCTGGTTGCTCTGCAAAACCAGTGTTGCACCTTTCCCTGGAATACAGCCAGACCTTGAGGTGATGGGGCAGTGTTATGGGGAATTCCAGGTCAAGTCACATCGAGGGTGAGAGAACACCAGATGATACACCCTGGAATGTGGTGGGAAACAAGGGAACAGCTGGGGCTCAAGTGCTTCCCCACACTCCTGGCTGGATTTTACATTTCTTCAGGCAGTGAGGGAGGTGCAACAGAAACAAAAGCACATGCTTATTCTTTTGAGGCTATCAGTCATAGAGTCATAGAGATGTACAGCACGGAAACAGACCCTTTGGTCCAACCCGTCCATGCTGACCAGTTATCCCAACCCAATCTAGTCCCACCTGCCAGCAGCTGGCCCATATCCCACCAAACCCTTCCTATTCATATACCCATCCAAATGCCTCTTAAATGTTGCATTTGTACCAGCCTCCACCACTTCCTCTGGCAACTCATTCCATACCCGTACCACCCTCTGCATGAAAACGTTGCCCCTTAGGTCCCTTTTATATCTTTCCCCTCTCACCCTAAACCTATGCCCTCTAGTGTCATATTGGCAGGGATCAAATACATCGTCTGGAAGGAAAATAGCTCCTACAAAACTCCAGTCAAGCAGCCATTAGTGACTGCCCTTTGGAAATAGAGACCAATCAAAGGTGGGGGGGCTAGGGGGCTCTCTGCACCCATTCAGGACAGCAGGCTGAGATCTCATTTAGTAAAGGGGTCATTGCTGCCTGTGGGAAGTCAGTCACAGCTTGTGTTGCAAACCGCTCTCAGAATCCGTCTCTTCCTTCTGAACTGCAGACACGGGAAAGATAGTTTTTTGGAAAATGACTTTAAGAGTACTGACGCAGATGACTTCTCCAGCTGGGATGTTCACCCACAATCCTAGTCCTTTTGCTCTAACTCATCCCAGCCCGTGTAAAACACCGAGACATCTTCCCATGTCTGATACCCACCCACCTCAAATAAAGGAATAGACAATCAGAAACTGCAGTCAATCGGGTGGTTAACAATGTCAATGGTTTTGTAAATGGCAATTTCCACCTTTTGAGCTGTTGGAGACTAGTTCAAAGACACCATACTGCCAAGCTGACATTATTATGGCCGTTTGGCGGAGGTTACATTCTGCTCAATAATGCCTCATCCAGATGAGAGTGCAAGAGCTGTGCCCCTCGATCATGTTGGCAAGAATCAACTTACATTTTTCGGGGGCAGAATGGCTCCTGATAGATTCCAATAAATATCAGGATTTTCTTTAGTCCTGCTGGGCCACAGACTGACCCAAATGGTAGCCACCCGTTTCTCTTTTCTCTGGGATACATCAAGGATGTTTTCTTTCAAGAACTAGAACTCTGTGGGAAGCTAGAGAAGTCATTGCTGGGCCCCTTGCTGAGACATTTGTATCATTGATAGTCACAGGTGAGCTGCTGGAAGACTGGAAGTTGGCTAATGTGGTGCCACTATTCAGGAAAGGGGTAAGGATAAGCCAGGGAATTATAGACCAGTGAGCCTGACGTCAGTGGTGGGCAAGTTGTCGGAGGGAATCCTGAGGGACAGGATGTACATGTATTTGGAAAGGCAAGGACTGATTAGGAATAGTTGACATGACTTTGTGCGTGAGAAATCATGTCTCATGAACTTGATTGAGTTTTTGAAGAAGTAACAAAGAAGACTGATGAGGGTAGAGCAGTCGATGTGATCTATATGGACTTCAGTAAGGCGTTTGACAAGGTTCCCCTTGGGAGACTGGTTGGCAAGGTTAGATCTCATAGAATACAGGGAGAACTAGCCATTTGGATTCAGAACTGGCTCAAAAGTAGAAGACAGAGGGTGGTGGTGGAGGGTTGTTTTTCAGATTGGAGGCCTGTGACCAGTGGTGTACCACAAGGATTGGAGCTGGGCCCACTACTTTTTGTCATTTATATAAATGGTTTGGATGTGAGTATAAGAGGTATAGCTAGTAAGTTTGCAGATGACACCAAAATTGGAGGTGTAGTGGGCAGCGAAGAAGGTTACCTCAGATTACAATGGGATCTTGATCAGATGGGCCAATGGGCTGAGGAGTGGCAGATGGAGTTTAATATAGATAAATGTGAGGTGCTGCATTTTGGGAAAGTAAATCTTAGCAGGACTTACATACTTAATGGTAAGGTCCTAGGGAGTGTTGCTGAACAAAGAGACCTTGGAGTGCAAGTTCATAGCTCCTTGCAAGTGGAGTCGCAGATAGACAGGATAGTGAAGAAGGTGTTTGGTATGCTCTCCTTTACTGGTCAGAGTATTGAGTACAGGAGTTGGGAGGTCATGTTGTGGCTGTATAGGACATTGGTGAGGTCACTTTTGGAATATTGCGTGCAATTCTGGTCTCCTCCCTATCGGAAGGATGTTGTGAAACTTGAAAGGGTTCAGAAAAGATTTACAAGGATGTTACCAAGGTTGGAGGATTTGAGCTATGGGGAGAGGTTGAACAGGCTGGAGCTGTTTTCCCTGGAGTGTCGGGGGCTGAGGGGTGACCTAATAAAGGTTTATAAAATCATGAGGGGCATGGATAGGATTAATAGACAGTCTTTTCTCTGGAGTGGGGGAGTCCAGAAGTAGAGGGCATAGGTTTAGGGTGAGAGGGGAAAGATGTAAAAGAGACCTGAGAGATAACCTTTTCACGCAGATGGTGGTACGTGTATGGAATGAGCTGCCAGAGGAAGTGGTAGAGGCTAGTACAATTGCAACATTTAAAAGGCATTTGGATGGGTATATGAATAGGAAGGGTTTGGAGGGATATGCGCTGGGTGCTGGCAGGTGGAACTAGATTGGGTTGGGATATCTGGTCGGCATGGACAAGTTGGACCGAATAGTCTGTTTCCATGCTGTCCATCTCTATGACTCTATAACTGACAGCTCTGAAAATAACCCCGAGGTGTTGGTCTGTAGCCTGGGGCAATGATAAATGTGCGATCCACTCCAACAGATGTACTCATTGCACCAGAGATCAATTTCACTGTGGACTATAGAGAAATGCTGGGTAACATTGGGTCCACTACCTATTATATATCTTGGCCATGCAATTATATCTTCAGTTAAAATGAATGAAAATCAGGAAAGGTGTATGAAGGGTAACTACATTATTGCCTGCTGTATACAATTGCCCTCAGTCAAAGTTATACCCTCCATGTACCCTGAGTTGTTGACACTGGTCACAATGACAGTCATTTGCACAGGTCCATGGAAAGAGAATATTTGGAAGAATCTGCAATCTCCCAACAAATTTCCAACAGCTCCAAAATTTTAAAACTGTCTTCAGTATCTTTCTTAATTGGCATCAAATGTAAACATTGGCAAGAAATTGCCAGAGTAAAGCGAAGAACATAATCCTGCAGTTGTTGGCAACCCAAACATGGAGAACGTGATATCCCAGAGACGCTGTTTTAAACCTCTCTCTGATGGGGGTTAGTTAACTCAGTTGGCTGGATGGCTGGTTTGTGATGCAGAGTGACATTGACAACATGTGTGGAGGTAGCAGGAAGGCTACATGAACAGGCTAGGAAAATGGGCAAAGAAGTGGCAGATGGAATGCATTGTAGGAAATGGTGAGGTTATTCACTTTGATAGAATGAATAGAGGTGGTAGACTATTTTCTAAATGGGGAAAGGCTTTGGAAATTTGAAGCACAACAGGGCTTTTGAGTCCTGGTTCACAATTCTCTTCAGGTTAACATGCAGTTTTAGTAGCAGTTAGGAAGGCAAGTGCAATACTAGCAATCATTTCAAAAGGACGAGAATACAAGAGCAGAGATGTGCTGTGGTGGCTGTATAAAGTTCTGGCCAGACTGCATTTGGAATATTGTGAGCAGTTTTGCACTCCAAATCAAATGAAGGATGTGCTGGTTTGGAGGAGGTCCAGAGGACATTTACAAACATGATCCTGAGGATGATGAGCTTGTCCTATGAGGAGCAATTGAGGACCCTAGGTCTGTACTCGATGGAGGTTAGAAGTTTGAGGGGTAATCTGATTGAAACTTACAGAACACTGAGAAGCCTGGATAAGCATGGGCTTGGAGAAGATATTTCCACTGGTCGCAGAGACCAGGGCACAAGGACACAGCTTCAGAGTGAAGTGAAAACCCTTTAAAAATTAGATGAGGAGGAATATCTTCAACCAGAGGGTGGTGAATCTTCGGAACACATTGCCACAGGAGACTCTGGGGGCCAGGTCATTGAGTGTATTTAAGAAAGATATAGGTAGTTTCTTGATGAGTAATGGGATCACAGTCTCAACGGGTCGAATGTCCTAATTCATCTCTTATATTTTACATCCTCATGGTCTAAGTCAGTCACAACCCATATGCAGAGAGGTCAGTTTAGTTAACAGTTGAAGGTTGAAGACTTTATGTCCAAACCAAGATCATATATAGATTAACTCGCAGCTGCTGTAAGTGCTGAGGATGCCTCACACACATCTGGTCAGGTAACAGTAGCAGAGAGACAAGGTGACAGGACCTCTGAGGAATTTCACAACCTGTGCTATTTATAACGGCGGCTACATTTGACAAAGATGAGGAAACGACAGTTAGCTCCTGTGGTGAATGAGTGACACTAGCCCATCCTATGTCAGCATAATTCAACCCTGTGCTTGTTGAAAGCTTTCGCCTTCAGGGATAGTTAGCTGCTTGTGGCTTTCAGTATAGTTTAGTTGTACCACGGAGATTAATTACAGGCTGAAAGTTAACACAGCACAAAGAATTACACAAAACTTCCCCCCTCCACACCCCCACCTCCAACCTCAAAGAGCCTGCATTTGGAAATGAACCTAACTTCAAAACTAGAGCCGCGTGTGTGTTTGAGGGAGACATCCTGGGCTCCTTGTAGTAATTCCCTTGGCTTGTAGCCTAAAGTCTGTTCCTTTCATGTGGTGGTAAGGGTGATATTCTCTTTTGTGTACATTCTCTCCAGAAGTGT
The DNA here is from genome assembly GCF_037043375.1 of Chiloscyllium plagiosum. Lineage (NCBI taxonomy): Eukaryota > Metazoa > Chordata > Chondrichthyes > Orectolobiformes > Hemiscylliidae > Chiloscyllium > Chiloscyllium plagiosum. The sequence goes on from NW_028270174.1 coordinate 14,128,910, forward strand.
GTCACTTTGAAAAAGACTTGACTCTATATCTGTCCTGGCAGTTGTCCAACCACCTGTAGTGTTACCTACCTCATTCAGAACCCTATCAGAGGTAACTCACCGTTTCTTTAGTTGTTTAGTTCTGCACCTTTCTCCAGGGCACATTCCTGAATGCCTTGCTCACCCTCACAGATCACACACCTGGCATGACTCACCCTTGGGCTGACTCCTTCTTTCTGTCATAACTTCCTTTCTTACCCTTCCACCCAGTTTCTCGAATAATCAAGGGGAGTAGTTGCAGGGTAACAAAGTCCCCCATAAAGAACATGGAGCCATAACCAATTTTTACGGCTGGTCAATTTAAAATCCTGGGTTATGGTACCCACTGCTGCCCACGACCCCATCCCCCGGGCATTAATGGTGAAGGATTCAGCGATGGTAATGTTGTCCAATGTGAAGGGGAGATGGTTAGATTCTCTCTTGCTGGTGTCGTCCCCACCCCTGGCACCTATTGTGGCACGCATGTTACTTGCCATTTGTGAGACTGAACCTGGATGTTGTCCAGATTTTGCCAATCATGGGCATGGACTGTGTCAGTATCAGAGGAGTGTTTCAGTGCAGATATGATGGGCCAAATGGCCTCTTTCTGTGCCGTAAGAGTTCTGTGACAGGTGCTGAATAGCATAAAAGTAAGTACTTCTGACTTTATGATGCATTAATGAAGCAGCTGAAGACGGTTGAGCCTATGGCACTGAGGAACTCCAGCAGAGACACTCAAACATACCAAGTACGCTGTACAGGACACTGGTGAGGCGTCTTCTGGAGTATTATATACAATTGTTGCCACCCTGATATAGGAAGGATATTATTAAATCGGAGAGGGTGCAGAAAAGATTTACCAGGATGTTACTGGGACAGGAAGGTTTGAGTTATAAGGAGAGGCTGGCTGGCTCGGCTAGGACGTTTTTCACTGTAGTATAGAAAGTTGAGGGATGATTTTATAGAGGTTTATAAAATTATGAGAGGCATGGATAAGGTGAATTGCAAAGGTCTTTTCCCTGGGGTGGGGGAGTTCAAAACTAGATGGCATAGCCTAAGGCGAGAGGAGAAAGATTTAAAGGGACCTGAGGGGCAACTTTTTCATTCAGAGGGTGTTTCATATGTGGAATAAACTGCCAATGAAGTGCTAAATACAAGTATGGTTACAATTCGTTTGGATAGATACATGGATAGGAAAGGTTTAGATGGATAATGGGTCTAGTGCAGGGAAATGAGACTAGATTAGTTTGGGTACCTTGGTCGACATGGAAAAGATGGACCGAAGGGTCTGTTTCCATGCTGTATGACTCTATGACTGAAGTGGTTGAGCTCCAATAACTGCAACCATCTTCCTTTGTGCTAGGTATAACTCAAACCCGCAGAGAGTATTTACCCAATTCCCAGTTTTTTTCGGGCTCCCTAATGCCACACTCAGTGAAATGAAGTCATTCTGACCTCCCCTCTGTAGTTCAAGCTCTTTTGTCTATGGTTAGCCCAAGGCTGTAATGAAGTCCAGAGCTAAAGTGGCCCTAGCGGAATCCAAACTGAGCATCAATGTCTGAAGAGTTATGAATGATACCGAACACTTGGTATATTACAAAAATACATGAAAATAATCCGAAAATAGAATCAAGTCTCAGTAAGGATAAGGATTTCTTAAGCACTCAAAAAACATACATAAAATACTCAGACACTACTGAAAACAGACACACAACATGGAACTGTGCAACTGAGGAGAAGGTGGGGGAGGCCATTATTTTGAGCGGTGATGCATTCAATTGAAGATATAATAGACAATTGTAAAACCCACTGAGGTTTGGAAGGACTGCTCACAGACACACAACACACTCATTGAGCATCCAACGTTCTGCTCCCCTTAGGCTATGGATTTGATGTGCACCCACAAGATGGTTAAACTTCCTTCTGCACAAGCATTTCAAACACTGCTAATAGGGCTAAAAGGAGATTTTTACCAATTTAAATATTTTGGCTATTTCCCGACATGTCTCAAGCATCATGTTTCTGATAGTCAGTGCAAATGTGACTGTGATGCCGGCCCCGACACTGACCTTCTGGAATGTTGTGCTGGGGGCAGGTCTCACATTTAGATTCACATCATAGACACCAATTGAAATTGTGTGTTCATTGATCCATCATAAAACCTCAAACCTGGTTTTCTGTACCTGAATGTGTCAGTGCAGCAATATGTTGCACATTATCGTAAGTTACCGTACCTGAGTGCATTAACCTGGTGCACCCGAGTGTGTCAGTAATGCAGGATCCTAGTGTACCTGAGTGTGTCAGTGCACTAACCTGGTGTACCTGAGTGTGTCAGTAATGCAGGATCCTGGTGTGTCTGAGTGTGCCAGTGCACTAACCTGGCGTATCTGAGTGTGTCAGTTATACAGGATCATGGTGTACCTGAGTGTGTCAGTGCACTAACCTGGTGTACCTGAGTGTGTCAGTGCACTAACCTGGTATATCTGAGTGTGTCAGTAATGCAGGTCCCTGGTGTACCTGAGTATGTCAGTGCACTAAACTGGTGTTCCTGAGTGTGTCAGTGCACTAACCTGGTGTACCTGAGTGTGTCAGTAATGCAGGATCCTGAGTATCTGAGTGAGTCAGTGCACTAACCTGGTGTACCTGAGTGTGTCAGTGCACTAACCTGGCGTACCTGAGTGTGTCAGTAATGCAGGATCCTGGTGTATCTGAGTATCTCACTGTACTAGCTAATTAGAATTCAGTGTTTTTATTTCAGCTGGAATTCTCCACAATGATTACACAGCCCACGTCAGGAGTGTGCTCGAAGTTCTCACAACTTGGCTCTGTTCCAATAACATTGATGAAGCTGGAGAAGAACCGTATTTTTGTCCACCTATTCAACACCAGATCTCTGGGACTGCAGTACCTTTGGCCAACAGGTTGCACAGCAGCAACTTGCCAAGTTTACTTCACGACCACTAGACTGCTCTACAAGACCCACCCTTGGGAATGACAGCAGCAATATGGCAACTCTATCGCCCTCTCCAATTACATTCTTTTCAATCTCACAAAGCCTTGACTTGGACCGTGAATTAATGATTCTTTATCATTACAAGCCCTGGAACTACCTACCTCCTGGCAGTCTGTGAAAGTCTTCACCATACAGATTGCAGCAGCTCAACACATCACCATCTTTTTGAGGTCAACAGAGTCACATAGGTCTACAGAAGAAAACAAAAAGGTCCTTTTGCCCATCATGTCTGCATCACAGTCATAAACACCTCACAATTCTAATCCCCATTTTCCAGCACTTGGCCCATAGCCTTGTATACCTAGAATGGCCACAAGGCCTCAAATCGAGAGAAGACACCTCAAAAATGTTAGTTTTCATTTGTTAAGCTGTTCTTGATGAGTGTTGTTCCATTGGAATGTACGTTCCTTCATTAAAAAGATGTTGAGGATGCTTCTCACCCCAAGTTTGGACTCAAATGCAATCAGGTACAAATGGCCATCCTAGCCTGCTGCAGTCTTTTGACATCTCCACCCATGAGGCACACATACTGGAAACAGTCATCACCTCAATAAGCTGCTGGATTACACTTGAAATATGTGCACCTGACGTGACTACTGCAGAGCTGTAAGGAAGCACAGCTGGAGACAGAGGAACACGGGCCCATACAGAGCTGCGAACTGCCACTATGTTAAAAATAAATTAAAATGAAGAACAATACAGCAACGTACAGTCAAAACTCTGGTGAAGAGAGAATGGCTGCTGTTTTTCCCCTATGACACGGAATATAACTCAAAACTAGAATTTCATCCATGCACAATGGCAAAATTATGAAATAGCAATGGATTTGTTGAGCAAACCAAACAGTTATAAGCCACAATACTTTTATCATTGACAGGAAGAGAATATTTCCAAATATGTTACATCTTAAATCTAAATAAAGAGCAAGAAAAAGCACACGTTAAATGTTTCAGAAGCTTTGAAGTTTTGAACCACAAGTGAATGCTACATAGTACATGTTTAATATTAAGGACGAAGGTTTTTTTTGTATAAAAAGGGGGATATTGAGATTGAAATGCAATCACCTACGAATGTCCCTCCTAGTCTGCCATAGGCTTTTGACCTCTACATTGAGGCTGGATGGCTGGTTTGTGATACAGAGTGACACCAACAGAACAGGTTCACTTCCCATACCAGCTGAGATTCCCATGAAGGTCCAACCATTTCAAATTGACCCCTCTCCTAAGGCATGGTGACCCTCACCAGTCATCTTTCTCTAAAGACAGAACAGCCTTCTGGGCCTCCAGGATGATGATAACTTTGCATATCCCAGAGACCAGCAGCACCTTCACTTCACTTCAGTAAGACCCTTTTGCTGACACATTACTGGATTGTAGTTGAAACCCTATGCGAGGTGCCCAGAAGCACCTACTTGTCCTGGAGCTGCTGGGATCCTACAGGCTGCGATTTTAGCCTACAATCTAGAGTGGCTGGCATGAATGCTGCCGAAAGAAGGCCTCTCCACCACAGGTGGGAGTCAGGCAAACAGTTTTCTTTCCTTTGTCACATAGGTCTACAGAAGAAAAAAAAAGGTCCTTTTTGCCCATCATGTCTGCATCATAATGATAAGCACCTTACTATTCTAATCCCCATTTTCCAGCACTTGGCCCATAGCTTGTATACCTAGAATGGCCACAAGGCCCCAAATCTAGAGAAGACACCCCAAAAATGTTAGTTTTCATTTATTTGTGATCCCAGAATGTCAACCAGTTACCCACCTTGTATGGTCAGGACGACTCCTCATGGTATTTCCCACCACTTCATGCTGAATCGCCAGTTACTCTACAAGAAGCAAGTCTGAGTTCTCCAGCAGTGTAGGTCAATTTCCAACCCACCCAGCTGGAGTTAAACTTGGACTCTCTGTTAGTTCTGAAGTAGCCGTGCGTGCAGAAGAACATTGAGTCGGGTGAAAGTCCTGCGTTCTAACATAGGTACGAAACTTATTTAAACCAACTGGGAGAAAGTGAGGACTGTAGATGCTGGAGATCAGAGTCAAAAGGTGTGGTACTGGAAAAGCACAGCAGGTCAGGCAGCATCCTGCTCCGTTACCAGCACCACACTTTTTGACTCATTTAAACCAATGGATGGTGGATCACCTTATGGACATGCTAAACTTCTGACTTCACAATAATTTCCAGTCTTATTCATGGCATTGTTACCTCTACTCTTGTCTATCCTATTGATCTTTGTGTGGTCTCCCCTATTCTACCCTGTACAAACTTGAGGTCATTCAAAACTCTGCTTAACTTGCAGTCAATCCTGATCATTTACCATCCCTGTCCTCACTGACCTACATTGACCTTTCACTTAAGCAACATCTTGATTATAAAATTCTTGTCCCACGTTTTCAAATTCCTCCGTGACCTCACCCCTCCCTAACTGTGTAATCGCTCCAGTCCTACAACCTTAGGTATAAACTAACCCTTCTGTAAGTTTGACCTCAGCAACATTATATTCTTATTCCCTGCCAAGAACCCACCCACCATAAACAGCCCACTGCTTCCCCTCTCCCGCCCCACCCTCTGTGGTGGCTACACCCTCAACTCCCCAAGCTTTAGAATTCCCTTTATGCATCTTTCCACATCTTTAACCTGTCTAGCTCCATGAAGACACTCCTCAAATCCTACCTCCTTGACCAAGCTGTTGCTTATCTGACCTAATACCCCTTTTCGTAGCTGGATGTCATATTTTACTTTGTAACGCTCCGGAGAAAACACTTGGGGATGCTTTGTTACATGAAGGGCGCCACATCAATATAAAATGTTGTTGCTGTAACCTTCCCAAGAGGACCAGCATCTTAAACTGCATACCTGTTATTTGACACATCAGTTTTTACTTTCTCAAGTTAGTGGCTAGTGCTGTGATTGTGACCAGGTCTGAGTTTCTACCACAGACTGAAAATCACAGAGCACACAATATATCAGCTGTCTTTCCATAAATACATACCAATTCCTGCCCATTTCTAGTGTTTTTAATTACCCTTACAGCTTCACGGTCATACAGAGACTAACTCTTCAGTTCCTGATGACTTGCTGAACTAACATTTTTGAGACTGGATATTTTTTAAGTTGACCTGTTCAACGAAGCTTTCACATACGCCTGGTGGGACGTGGTGAACCCAGATTTCCTGGTTCGGAGGTTTTTTTTATATAAACACAAGATTTTCCTTCCATGCAAGCCTATTTTGGAATAATGTAATTGCAACGAGGCTCTCCCCTCCTCAAACAAACATTCTCATATTCTTAACAGAATTTTTTTTTTCAGATATTTCCTTATCATAGATATTTCCTGTTCATAGATGTTATTACACATCTCGAGAGTAGGTGAGACTTGAACCTAGGTATCCTGGTTCAGAGATAGGGCTACTACCGCTGTGCCAGTACAGCTCATAGTGGAGACTGGGTACTTGTAATCAACCTGTTCAGAGATATTATTGCACACCCCAGGAGCAAGTGGAACTTGGGCCCAGGTATCCTGGCTCAGAGTAGGGACACATCACTGTGTGAGCAGAGCCCATGTTGGAGACTGGATATTTTTCTAATCAAACTGTTCAGAGATATTTTTACATTTCTCTGGGGCAGGTGGAACTTGACATGGGCCTCCTGGTTCAGACGTAGGGACACTACCACTGTGCCAGAGGAGTTCCCATTGAAGACTTGGACATGACTAATGCTGATACTGGAACCTGAGGAAAATGATCTTTAATTTTATCTTCCCGGTATCATTTGTGTGAGATTCCTGATACATCTTCCAGTCAGAACTGGCACTCTTCAGGAGAGGCGAGGCCGGAGGTGAATTTTTTTTGCCATTAAACGTTTGGTGGAACAAAGTCTATTTACCAAACGCTATCATTTTCTTGGCGCAATTGACATCACACAAAATCACTTGGATGTTCCAACAAGAATAAAAGGAAATTAAAAATTGCCGGCAGAGATTTGATTGATTAATTGATCAACCTCCACTATTTATGCCCTGCAGAAAACTCAGAATGTTCCGGAAACTGAAAAACACCCTTTGGAAGCTGCATAGACAGAATGTCTGCTCTGAGGGATAACTGGAGGGAGGAAATTGTCGCCCTGAAGAGGCGGAGGAAAAAAATTAAGTCAACTTTTTTTTAAAACCCTGGCGATTTTCTAATTTTTGAGTACAGACATTTTGACATCAGAGAAAGGAGAGACTGTCAGGTCTTCAAGTGCATCCTGAATTAATTCCTTGACGAGTGACTACTTGCCTAACTGTATTTTGGCAGATGCCATCGCAAGCAAGTTACACCTACAATACCTCTTGATTCAATCAACCCACAAGAAACAACTCGAATTCGATTTCAGTAAAAAAGGTGCTTTCCTTGTTGGTAAACCTCAGGCAAATTGAATAAGTGCCTGTTGTTGGAGCAGTGACAGAGACTAAGGTGGGGATATTCATCCGCAATAGATGCCAATTAGGTTATTTCAGGCTAACTACTTCCATTAGCTGGTGTGGTTGAAATTATCTGGAAGAAAGCAGTACAGTTTAAACAAAAAGGGGGATTGAGGAGAAAGATCTTCAGTGAATTCAGTTGAGAGAATCAGAATAATTGATGCATGACATGCTGATAAATTGTCCACCTCTTGCAGGGTTCACACTGTGAATATTGGACTTTTGCATCGTAGGTTTTGTTTCTGGAGACTTGTTGGCACATGTTTAAATTGTTTTTGAAATTGTCCTTTCTTTAAATTTTAGCTGAAAAGTGATTTGCCACCTTTTAGCACCTTCCTCCCTGCATACCAGCTCTTGATTCTGAATGGGCAGGAGATAAATTATCAGCCACATCTTGTTGCTTCCTTCCCTTGTAATAATCAGGTTATTTTCATTGTTATTTTGATATCTAGGGTCGAACAGTGTGGTGCTGGAAAAGCACAGCAGGTCAGGCAGCATCCGAGGAGCAGGAGAATCGACGTTTCGGGCATAAGCCCATCATCAGGAATTCCTCACTCTCGACTCTGATCTTCAGCATCTGCTGTCCTCACTTTCTCCTGTCTTGATATCCATTCCCACTTAGTAACTGAAGGACCAGCTGAGGGAGAAGGTTGGGCTGAGGGTGAGGACAGGTAGTGCATGTGGTCTGATAGGGTCCATAATTTTATATTGGGACTAAGGAGTAGAATTTATGCTATTTATGGCTCTGCATTCAAGAGTTGCTAGATATGAGCTGAAACAGATCAAGATTGTGGGCGGCACGGTGGCACAGTGGTTAGCACTGCTGCCTCACAGCACCAGAGACCCGGGTTCAATTCCCGCCTCAGGCGACTGACTGTGTGGAGTTTGCACGTTCTCCCCGTGTCTGCGTGGGTTTCCTCCGGGTGCTCCGGTTTCCTCCCACAATCCAAAGATGTGCAGGGTCAGGTGAATTGGCCATACTAAATTGCCTGTAGTGTTAGGTAAGGGGTAAATGTAGGGGTATGGGTGGGTTTCGCTTCGGCGGGTCGGTGTGGACTTGTTGGGCCGAAGGGCCTGTTTCCACACTGTAATCTAATCTAAAAGAAGGGTTAATGCTTTATGGGTTAATGTGTTGGGGATGTGATGGGGAATTGGTCAGAGTAGAGAAGGAGATGTAAGAGATAGATCTAGGGCTAATGTACTGCTAACAATTTTGGTTGAATTACTGGTCAAAGCATTTAACGTGAACGTAGCTGTAGTGATACAATAAACTCTTCTGGAGTACTGTGTCGGGCTCTGCGATCGACCAAATGTGGGAAGGATATTGTTAAGCTAGAGAGGGTTTAGAAGAGATTTATCAGGATGTTGCCAGGTATGGAAGGTTTGACTTATTAAGAAAGGCTGGATAGGTGGGAATTTTTTCACAGGAGCATTGGAGATTGAGAGGTGACTTTATAGAACCTTATAAAATTATGAAGGGTTAATGGTAGTTGTCTTTTCCCTAGGATGGAGGATTTCAAGAGGCATGTTTTTAAGGTGAGAGGAGAGAGAGTTTAAAAGGATGTGAGGGGAATTTTTTTTACACAGAGGCTGGTTCGTGTATGGAATGAACTGCCAGGGGAAGTGGTGGGTGTAAAATACGCTCAGTAAGTACATGAATGGAAAGGTTTGGAGGAAGATAGGCCAGAAGCAGGAAGTGGGACTAGTTCAATTTGGGATGGAATCTATAACAGGTATTGAAAGTCTTTTACAAATATTCCAACCTCAGCATGCTCAAAAGGGCAAGGTTTATAATTGCCACTGATTACTGGAGCGATGTGACAATAAGTCAAAATTCATACGAGACTAGATTAGGCATCACTCATGAGTCTGTGTCAGATTTATTACAGTTCAAAGAAGATCTAACTCAAGAGAGAGTCATTCATTTGGCAAGTGAAGCAAAGGTCCAGAAGCAATCTTAAGCAATCTAATAAATATTGGCACAAAGGATCTGCAGAATCTATTCATTTTGTAAGGTGCAAAGCCATCAAAGATAGACCGGACATGCCAATGCAGTGGGCACAATGAACACCAGACACTAAACTTTCTTGTCAATACTGCAGTGCAAATACACTTTACAGGTGCAAACAGTGCCCAGCATTTAAACCAAACCTTTTTATTTTAAGAACTTAAATGTTGGCATTTATTTTGAGAGGACTTGAATATAAAAGCAGGGACGTACTTCTGCGGGTCTATAAAACTCTAGTCAGACCATATTTAAAGTACTGTGCACAGTTTTGGAGCCCAAATCTCAGGAAGGATATGTTGGGCCTGGAGCGGGCTCACAGGACGTTCACAAGAATGGTCCCAGGAATGAAAAGCTTAACATATGAGGAATGTTTGAGGATGCTGGAACTATACTCGATGGAGTTTAGAAGGATGAGGGGGCATCTAATTGAAACTTAGTGAATGCTGAATGGCCTGGACAGAGTGATGTTGGGAAGCTGTTTCCATTGGTAGGAGAGACTAGGACCTGAGGGCACAGCCTTGGAGTAAAGGGAAGACCTTTTAGAAAAGAGATAAGGAGAAACTTCTTCAGCCAGAGAGTGGGGAATCTATGGAATTCACTGCCACAGAAGGCTGTGGAGGCCAGGTCATTGAGTATATTTTAGACTCAAATAGATAGGTTCTTGATTGTCAAGGGGATCAAGGGTTACAGGGAGAAAGCGGGAGAATGGAGTTGAGAAATGTATCAGTCATGACTTAATGATGGAGCAAACTCAATGGGCTGAATGGCCTAATTTCTGCTCCTATGTCTTACAGTCATGTGGTCTGAGTCATTTTCTGGAAATGTGCTAGCAACACACAACCACAGAGATATAGAAAGAGATTAATTAGATAAAAAGTCTCTAGTGAAAGCTAAGTTTCTTAGCTGAAATTAATGTTACAGACCATGCATTTTTGGCATGTAGATATACATGTCAACGAGCATCTCATGAATTTTAACTTAGACGCAGAAGCAAGTAGCACAGTATTGTATAGATTCTTGACAGATAAAACAATGCTTACAGCCAATGGAGGTTCCACCAGATAGTACATATTGTTAAAATTATGCTGCAAGCAATTCTCCACACAGGACAAAAAAAACTTTTGAAAACCTTGACATAGTTCACAACCAAGAATTTTCACTCCAGATTAGAAGGGTATCTGTTGATATTCATGTCTTTGAAAAGGTGGAAGAGGTTAAGCAACAGAAGCTAAAAAATTCCTTTGAAAAGGAATAACCCAATTTCTTCAAAGGACTAGGAAGGTTGAAAACTGAATACAGTATTACACTGAGGAAAGATGCAAAACTATTTTGCCATTAGATATGCAGGAATATAGCGCATTCTATAATGAACCAAGTGGAGAACCGACTTTAAGAGATGACATGACATTTCCCAGTTGCTAAATCAACAGAGTGATATTCAAGCATGATTACTATACTGAAGCCAAATGATACTACTCTGTGTTGACGTTACAAAACTCAAAAAGCAGAATTTTCATGAACCTCAGCACAAAACAATATCTTTAGGGAAAGGACATTGGTGAACAGTCAATATTGCTCTGATTTATTATTTGATTTGATTTACTTTGTCACATGCACCAAGTTACATTGAAAAGTATTGTTTTGTGTGCTACCCAGACAAATCGTACCTTACACAAGTACATCAGGGTAATAGAACAGCATGCAGAACATAGTGTTACAGCTCCAGAGAAGGTGCAGAGAAAGATCAACTCTAATATATGAGAGGTCTGTTCAAAAGTCTGATAACAGCAAGGAAGAAGCTGTTCTTGAATCTGTTGGTACGTTTTTTTCAAACGTTTGTATCTTCTCCCCGATGGAAGAGGGTCGAAGAGAGTATAAGTGGAGTGGGGGGGTGGGGGGGGTGTTTGATTATGTTGACTGCTTTCCTGAGGCAGTGGTTGCATCATGAACTGGGCTGTGTTCACAACTCTCTGTAATTTCTTGCAATCTTGGGCAGAGCAGTTGCCGTACCAAGCTGTGAATGCATCTGGGTAGGATGTTTTCTATGATGCACCTACAGAAATTGCTAAGAGTCATTGTGGACATGCTGAGTTTCCTTAGCCTTCTGAGGAAGTCGAGGTAATGGTGTGCTTTCTTGACTGTAGCGTTGACAGGGTTAGGCCAGGACAGATTGTTGATGATATTCACTCCTAGGAACATGAAGCTCTCAACAATCTCCACCTCAGCCCCATTGATACAGACAGGGGCATGTCCTCCACTCCACTTCCCGAAGTCGATGACCAGCTCTTCATTTTGCTGACATTGAGGGAGAGATTGTTATCTTCACACCATGCCATTAAGCTCTCTATTTCTTTTCTGTATTTTGTCTCATTGTTGTTGAAGAGCCAACCCACTGCAGTAGTGTCATCAGCAAACTTATAAATGGAGTTAGAAGTGTATTTGGCCACACAGTCAAGAGTGTGTAAGGAGTATAGTAGGGAGCTGAGTATGCAGCCTTGTAGGGCCTCAGGTGTTGGAGGCTTATGGTGGAAGAGGTGTTGTCATCTATCTTTGCTGATTGCAGTCTGTGGGTCTGGAAGTCGAGGATCCAGTTGCACAACAGGGAGCAGAATCCTAGGTCTCGGAGTTTGGAGATGAGTTTAGTTGAAATAATGGTGTTGAAGGCTGAACTAAAGTCATTCAATAGGAGTCTAACGTATGTGTCCTTGTTATCCAGATGTTCCAAGGATGAGTGTAGGCCTAGGGAGATGGTGTCTGCCATGGAACTATTGTATCAGTAGGTGAATTGTAGTGGATCAAAGCAATCTGGGAGGCTGGAGTTGATGTGTGCCATTACTAACCTCCTGAAGTACTTCATGATAATGGATATCAGAGCCAGCAGGCAGTAGACGTTAAGCAACATTGCCTGATTTTTCTTTGGCACCATAATGATAGTGGTCTTCTTGAAGTAAGTGAGGACCTCAGATCCGAGTAAGGAGAGGTCAATAAACACACCCACCAGCTGGTCCCTGCAGGATCTGAGTGTGCAGCTGGGGACTCCATCCAAACCAGTCGCTGACCGTGGGTTCACTCTGAAGAAGGCTGATCTAATGTCTGCGGCGGTGGCTGTGGGTACAGGTGCACCCGAGGCTGTTGGGATAGATGACGTCATTTCACCAACCTTCTGTTCAAAGTGAGCACAGAATGCATTGAACTCATCGGGGAGTGATGCACTGTTGTCAGCGATTCCACCTGACTTCACTTTGTAATCTATTATATTGTGTAAGCCTTGCCATAGTTGATGAGTTTGTGTGGTGAGTCTGTGACTCTGGTTTAGTCCGATATTGTCTCTTGGCGTCTTTGATTACCTTACAGAGGTCATACCTAAATTTCCTGTACAGGTCAGGACTGTCCAACTTGTATGTCTCAGACCTGGACTTCAGAGTCGAGAGCATGGTGTTGGAAAAGCACAGCAGGTCAGGCAGCATCCGAGGAGCAGGAGAATTGACAATTTGGACATAAGCCCTTCATCAGATCTGGACTTCAGCCGGGAGTGGATCTCCCCGTTCATCCATGGTTTCTGGTTCAGGAAACACTGGGATTAATTTCTTCGGCACACAGTCCTCTATGCACTTACAAATGAGTTCTGTGGTGGTAGTGGCAGAGTGGGTTGGCCGCTGAGTTCGTGAATGTAGACTAGTCCACCAGCTCCAAACAGTCACAATGAAGCTCACCCGTTATCTCAGACCAGCACTGCTCGACTTTCTGTACTGGGTCTTTGTGCTTCAGTTTCTGCGTGTACGCAGCCTTATGGTCGGATTTTCCAAACTACAGGCAGTTGGCATCTTTGATGGTTGTGTAGCAATGGTTCAGGGTGTTTGGCCCTCTACTGCGACAGGAGATATATTGCTGATATCTCGGTAGCACATCTTGAGGTTAGCCTGGTTGAAGTCACCAGCGACAATGAACAAGGCCTCAGGATTCTGGCTCAAGGCTATTTGTGGCAGGTTTTAATTCATCAAGTTCGCTCTTCACTTCCGTATGGGGTGGGATGTAGACTGATGTCAGGATAGCAGATGGCTGGTAGTATGGATGGCACTTCACCATTAGATATTCTAGGTCTAGGCACCTGTCATTCACCAGGATCACCGTGTTTGAGCACCAGGCGGTGTTGATTAGAAGGCAAACCCCACCATCCCTTTCCTTGCCCAAAGACGTTGGGCAGTCCATTTGATGAACTGAGAAAGGTTCAGGTTGTAAGGCACAGTGAGGTATAGCAGGAGTGAGCCATGTCTCTCTAAAGCAGGGCCCACGGCAGTCTCTCACTTCCCTTTGGAAGGTGAGTCTAGCTTTAAGTCCATCCAGCTTGTTTTCGACAGCTTACTACCTTTCCAACTCCATTCAGAAGATGTTATTTTAGCAGATGACCATTTGGAATTGTGTCTACACCAAAGATTTTCCAAATAACAACTTCAAACATCTTATAAGCGTCAGATGCTCCGTGATGATCTGTGCTGATCCATTGTGAACAAGCATAAACAAGAATTTGCAAGAGAAAGGCCCCACTCTTAATAGCAAGTCTGAACTTCCAAAGAATCCACTTGTTTCTTGGAACCAACTGTCAACAGTGATGGCAGATCCTCAGAAGATTAAACCCACATGCCCACAGTGCATGGGTCTCCAGAGAAATGGAGCAAAGACACAGAAATGGAATCTGTAGCTTATCCAGTGGGATGGCGAGACAGGATCGAAACGCTGAATGGTTGGAATAGGCTACCTCCTTCCAATTCATCAGGGCTAAAACTATGATTCACACTTATTTATAAGTGTTTTATACAAAGAAGAAGGGCACACTGCAAGAAGACGAACTTGACAACCTACCACATTCTAAAACTGGTCAGTTCCAATCACTACGTGGGGGATTAGATTAGATCCTCTACAGTGTGGAAACAGGCCCTTCGGCCCAACCAGTCCACACCGACACTCCGAATAGTAACTCACCCAGACCCATTTCCCCTCTGACTAATGCACCTAACACTCTGGGCAATTTAGCATGGCCAATTCACCTGACTTGCACATCTTCGGACTGTGGAAGGAAACCGGAACATCCGAAGGAAACCCATGCAGACACGGGGAGAATGTGCAAACTCCACACAGACAGTCGCCCAAGGCTGGATTTGAACCTGGGACCCTGGTGCTGTGAGGCAGCTGTGCTAACCACTGAGCCACCGTGCCACCCATCTTGAGTAAGTGGGAAGCTTTTGAGTGCTCGCAGTTTTCTGAACAGGACATTGAGAATCGAGGAATAGAAAGGAACTACAGACCATCAGGAAGACAGTCCAAGTTCTGTCCAACAAACTACCATTCTCAAGCTACCAACTCCAAGAACAAAGTTAAAAATCACAGAACACCAGGTTATAGTCCAACAGGTTTAATTGGAAGCACACTAGCTTTCGGAGCGACACTCCTTCATCAGGTAATTGTGTCATCCCAGTCCACCCCAGTCCACTTTGTACACCCCAGTCCAACACCGGCATCTCCGAATCATAACTCCAAGAACATCACTCAAACTTCCAATGGGGCTCTGGATAGCAATTTAATTCTTTTCTAGTATTTAGCTGGGTTCTGTCAAGTTACAGTGGAGGAACTCGCAAAGTTTAGCACAGTTCCCCTCCCCCTCCTCCAACCGTCCACCACCCCAGAAATCAGACAGCAGCAGGGCTTTCCCTGATTAAGATTTTGGGGAACTTCACATGCGTTTGTTTATGCTAAAGTGTTACCAGATCTGATCGCCTTGAACCTGACCACAACACTTCATACTGCAAACAACTGAAGTGGTTTGTAGAAAGGAACTTTTAAAAAAAATCTAAACTGGGGTCTGACTTCAGAGCCGAGAGATGAAAAACGGCAGAGTGACATTGAGAACAGACACGGGAGAAAACGTTTCCAGTCAGCAAGTTTACCGGGTTTCATGTGTTTTGCTTACAAGGCATTTGATGCATCTTACCCTGCAAAAGAACCGAACTTCCCACCTTTAGACAGATTTCCAATATGTTACAAGTCTCTTATTTCACACCATGTAAGTCCTTAGCATTTTAGAACTTGTATTGCTCTGAAAATTCCTGGGAATACATTTCTTACGCAATGATTATTATGCTCAACTTTGTAATATATGCAAATCAATTTGTGCATAGCAACCTCCAGCAATGTGGTCATAGAAACACAGAATGGTTACATCACAGGAACAGGCTATTTGACCCTTTGAGTCTTTACTAACTCTCTGCGAGCACAACTCAGCTTGTGGCTCTTTCTCCACAGCACTGCAATGTTTTTCTCTTGAGATAATTACCCAACTCATTTTTGAATTTGCCTCCAGCACACTCTCAGGCAAAATGTTCTGGATTCTAACCACTCATGTGCAAAAGGAAAACATTGTCTTCTCCTGCTCCCTTCAGTTTCTTTGCCGTTCACCTCCGTTCACTGCCGTCTGGTTTGCCTTTTGCCAATCTATCCACTCTATCCATGATTTTAACAACCTTAACCAATCTTCGGTCAACCTGAGGACAACAACGCCAGTCTCTCCAATTTATCCATGTAGCTGAAGCCTTCGATCTCTGACACCGTTCCCAGCAACCGTTTCTGCCCCACTCCTAGCAACTCCCCTAAAGAACTGAGTCTAAGCTCATGCTGAGGCGGAATCAGAGTTTTACAAGAATTTATGGGAATTTAATACTCTATGTTTAAAAACCCAGAATCCAGTACAATTATGTCTTTTTCACTATTTTCTTAACCTGCCCTGCCACCTTTAACGATATATATATATATAAAACTGAGCTCCTCCACTCATTTTAGAATATTTTTTTATTCAGACATTGAGGAGGTGGGTGGGAGGAGCTGTAGGGAGAGGGGGCATCGCTGACTGGGCCTCATTTATTGTCTATTTTTGTTGCTCTTGAGAAGATGGAGGTGAGCTGCCTTCTTGAACTGTTGCAGTCTACTTGGAGTAGGTAGACCCACAATGGCGTGAGGAAGAGAATTCCAGGATTTTGACCCAGTGACACAGAAGGAATAGCAATGTAATTCCGAGTCAGGACGGTGAGTGGTTTGGAATGAAACTTGGACGTATGGGTGTTCCCATGTATTTGCTGCCCTTATGCTTCCAAATGGAACTGGTTGTGGGTTTGGAAGGCACTGTCTAAAGAGTTTTGGTGAATTTCCGCTCTGCATCTTGTAGATAGTACACATTGCTGCGAATGAACGTGGGTGATGGAGGGGATGGATGGCAGTGGATGTGGTGCCAATCAAGCAGGCTGCTTTGTCCTGGATGGTGCTATGTTTCTTAAGTGTTGTTGGAGCTGCACTCGTTCAGGCAAGTGGGGAGTATTCCATTACACTCCTAACATGTGTCTTGTAGATGGTGGGTTAGCTTTGTGGAGTCAGGAGGTGAGTTCCTCAATGCAGAAATCCTACTCTGACCTGCTTTTGTGTCCACAGTATTTATATGGTAGGTCTAGTTCAGTTTCTGTTCAATGGTAACGCCCCCCCCCCCCCCCCCCCTCCCCCCCCCCCCATCACTGGGAATTCAGTGATGGCAACATTTTTGAATACTTGTGGCTGATGGTTAGATTCTCTTTTGTTGGGGTTGGTCATTGCCTGGCACTTGTATGGCATGAGTCTTATTTGCTACTTTTCAGCCCGAACTTGGATGTTGTCCAGGTCTTGCTGAATTGGACATAGACTGCTTCATTATTTGAGGAGTTGCAAATTGTGTAAGCATCAGTGAACATCCCCACCTCTGGCCTTATGATGGAGGGAAGGTCATTGATGAAGCAGATGAAGATGTTGGACACTAGAACAGTAGCCTGAGGAACTCCTGACATGTCCTGGAGCTGAACTGACTGACTTCCAACAAACACACCATCTTCCTCAGCCCTTTTACCCAGTCATGTTTCAGTGCTCATTGTCCCTGAACCTTTGGACCTTACCACAGGTTCAATTGGTAACTTGGTCATAAATGCAACAGAAACCCTATGTGCATGAGTAAACACCTTTAACACCATGGCTCTGAGGAGGTTATAGCAGCAGCAAGTTTGAAATGGACAGGAATATGAGAATGTCCCCTGTTGAGGAGTGGGGTAGGGTGGGGAGAATGCCAGCACTTAGCCCATATCTCTCCAAACCCTTCCTATTCACAAATCCATCCGGATGCCTTTTAAATGTTGCAGTTGTACCAGCCTCTACCACTTCCTCTGGCAGCTCATTCCATACACGACCACCCTCTGTGTGAAAAAGTTGTCCCTTTGGCCCCTTTTATATCTTTCCCCTCTCACCTAAACCTATGCCCTCTGGTTTTGGACTCCCCTACCCTGGTGAAAAATATCTTGTCTATTTACCTTATCCATTACCCTCGTGATTTTATAAACCCCCACAAGGTCACCCCTCAGCCTCTGGCATTTGAGAGAAATCAGCCGCAGCCTATTCAGCATCTCCCTTTCGCTCAAACCCTCCAACCCTGGCAACATCCATGCACCCTTTCTGATGCCCATGAGAGGCAATGGGGAAACATTTTCCAATGTGATTCTTGTTCGTCACTGTCACAGGACATTTTAACTCCACAGCCTGCCATCTGCAAATACAGCTGAAAAATGGAACTCTTCCTACATAAGAGAGGCGACAGCCGACTGGGAGTCTCATCTTATGGACATTACAGCTAAATTATTAACTATAAATGTTTAGCTCTTTCAGCCAACAGGCTTGTTCAAAATTTATACTGGCATTGCCATATTCCAGGCTTCACCTTATGACGTACTTCTGTAGAAGTGAAAGAAGTTAGCAACAGTTTTCTGGCAATTTTATTTAATGACTGAGGCAGGACATTGATTTTCTTTAAGTATAGTTATAAAACAATTTTAAAATATCGTAAATATGAAAGATCTGGCTGCAGGCACTTCCTATCATCAGTTTCCATTGTAAATTCTTTGAAAGAGTTAATGATCTCGTTGGTATTACCACTAGACTGTTACTCTAAGGATTAGAGTGGTGCTGGGAAAACACTGCAGGTCAGGCAGCATCCGAGGAGCAGGAAAATCACCTTGTTATAGGAAGGATATTAGTAAGCTGGAGAGGGTGCAGAAAAGAATTACCAGGATGTTAGAGGGAATGGAGGGTCTGAGGTATAAGGAGAGGCTGGATAGTCTGGGACTTTTTTCACTGGAGAGTAGGTGGTTGAGGGGTGACCTTATAGAGGTTTACAAGATCATGAGGGGCATAGATAAGGTGAATAGCAGGTGTCTTTTCCCTGGACTGGAGGATTTCAAGACCTGGGGACTGCCTTCATCTGGGTCCTAACCAAAATGTCGATTTTCCTGCTCCTCGGATGCTGCCTGACCTGCTGAGCTTTTCCAGCACCACTCTAATCTTGACTCCAATCTCCAGCATCTGCAGTCCTCACTTTTGCCTGTTACTCTAAGAAACCAGGTTTGTATCCTGTTCATAGCAGATGGTTGAATTCAATAAAATATGGAATTAAGTGTCTAATGATGACTATGAAACCAGTATTGGGGAAAAAGTCATCTAGTTCATTTGATCAGCCATCCTCACCCAGTCTGGCCTACATGTGACTCCAGACTCACACCATTGTGGTTGATTCTCAACTGCCCTCTGCACAATTAGGGATGGACAAGAAATGCTGACCCTGCCAGTGATCTCCACACCTGAGAATGATTTCTTTATAAAAATCCACATTTATAATGGAAAGTGTCAATTTAAGTTTATGACACTTTAATTATCATTTGTCCAGTAGTCTTCACAGCTGATTGTCTCACTCAAACCTGGTTGGAGGCTCATAGTCCTGAAGGGAGGAATGGACACTTTGAATCATTGTCAGACTCCAGCTAGAGTTCTGGTTCACATCTGGGCATCATGTCTCAAACTAATTATTTGTCCTCAGAACAGTATAGTGTACATTCACTGGACTATCTTGGGGCCATAATGGGGGACACTTAAAGGGTTACACAAACCTGGCTTGTATTCCCCCAAAACCGTGGGTTGGTCTGATTGAGGAGTTTAGGATTCGGTAGACCACGGATTCGTGGGTGCAGAAACCTACCACTTTCTCTGCTTTAGGAGTTCTGAAATTAGGAAGCTTTTTTTTTACAGGAAGGATGGAGGAAATCTGAAATTCTCTTAAATGGATTTTGCTGTTGTGGTTGGCTGTGGGGGTGTCAATTGAAATGTCAAGACTGAGGTCGATAGAGTTTTGTTCAGCAAGGATATGAAAGAAAGACACAGCAGCGGTCAGTCAATGAGTTGCGGTTCAGATCAACCATCAATGAATGGTGGAACAGGTTTGAGGAGTGGACTGAAGGCACACCGTGTAGAGGATGCTTTACACCGCAACGTATAACTTGGGACATTATAACCCAATACAGTAGTACAGCACAGAAAGAGGCCGATCTGGCTATCAATTTGGTAGTAGCTCATTTAAAGAGCAATCTGATCAGACTCAGTCCCTCCATGTTTCCCTGCAACTTTGTAATTTTCCTTCCTTCGGGTATATGCAGTCCAGGAATATTTATTTCTCACCTTACTGCCAATCAAAGAAATCCGCCTCCTCTCACATTACAGATAAGACAAAACCATAAATTAAACTTATAGAATGCAGCAATGATGTTCAGTCAAATTTAATTGCATACTAATTGAATCAAGCTAATAAAACGTCTCCAAAAGTCCCTAATAACTGTGTTCTTTGTAGCCCCAGAATAATCACTGTTTGCTTAGAAACAACTATCACAGACAGGCTGGTAATACAGAGCCTTGCTGGCAAAGAGAAAGTTGGCACAGATTCAACGTTGCATGTCCTGCATGCAAACGATCTGGAGAGTATGGACATTAAGAAGACATTTTCATTGGTAGGAGAGACCAGGACCCGAGGGCACAGCCTTAGAGTAAAGGGAAGACCTTTTGGAACAGAGATAAGGAGAAACTTCTTCAGCCAGAGAGTGGTGAATCTATGGAATTCACTGGCACAGAAGGCTGTGGAGGCCAGGTCACTGAGTGTATTTAATACTGAGATAGATAGGTTCTTGATTGTCAAGGGGATCAAGGGTTACGGGGAGAAGGTGGGAAAATGGGATTGAGAAACTTATCAGCCATGATTGAATGGCGGAGGAGACTCATTGGACTAAATGGCCCCTCTGCTATACCGTCTTAAGTAACAGATATGCCAAGAGCTTCTGGTGAGAGTGAGCTGCTCGCTTGAGGAGGTGTGAATTTCCGAAGGTGGGTTTGCTCCAGCTGTCACCAAATTGGGATCAAGACAATCTTTACTCTTCCAGTTAGTGACTGTAACATGGATCGGGTCATTTGTTTCCCAGTATCAACACGGAGCTTCTGGGGTACTGTGTCCAGTTCTAGTCACAGTCCCACCGCCAGATTCCCGTTCTGGGCTTCCCAGCACGCGCCATGCCCCCACCAGAGACTGACTCCAAGCAGAGGTGAGGGTCCCACTCCATGATTCATTGGCTGACCAACTTGCAAATGCATTAGAGAAGGTTACAGAGAAGACTAAACAAGAAACTCTTAGCTGTGAGGAAGGATTGGATCGGCCAGTTCGGTTTTCTTTGGTACAGCGGAGGCTGTATTTTGATCCCCTTACATGAGAAGGGATATTGTTGTATTGAAGAAAGCTCAGACGATGCTCACTAAATTGATACCAGAAATGAAGAGTTTGTCTAATGTAGAGAAATTGAGCATTTATGCCAAAATCTCTGGAGTTTTAAAGATTGAGAGGAGATCCATTTGAGGTCTATAAGATGCTAAAGGGGGTTTACAAAGTAGAAGTAGACAGGATGTTTCCACATGCAGGGCAATCTAGATCAAGATGTGTAGTTTTTGGATAAAGAATAGCAGATTTAGAACAGAGACAAAGAGGAATTACTTCTCCCAAAGGATTGTGAATCAATGGAATTCATTACCCCAGAATGCAGTGGATCCTGGGTGATTGAGTAAATTAAAAGGAGATAGATTTTTAATTAGCAATGGGTTGAAGATTTACGGAGACCGGGCAGCAAAGTGGAGTTGGGGCTGGGATGAGATCAACCACCTATTAAATGGCAGAGCAGGTTCAAGGGGCTAAATGGCCCACTCTTGCTCGTAATTCTTATGTTCTGAGGGGTGACCTCAGTGGAGGGAACAAATTATGAAGAGGCTAGATAGAACGGAGAGGAAAGCCCTATTTTATGCAGCAATCCAAAACACGAGGGCATGGATTTAGGGTACAAGATAGAAGGCTTACAAGAGGTCATGGGGGCACTTTTTTCATACAGAGGATGGTGGGGTTTGAAACTCCCTGCCTGAATAGGTAGTAGGGGCAGAAACCCTCATTACATTTAAAAAATACTTGGACAAGCATCTGAAGGGAGATAATCAATAAGATTATGAACTCAGAGCTAAATGAAGGGGATTGTTCCTTGCTGACCAGAAACAATCTGCTGAGCTGAATTGCCTCTTCCCAAGCTGTTTAACTTGCTCTGATTTTCCAATATAGTAAAAACAGCAATTTTTGTTTTTCCTGTACAATATTTCCTAGAGTGTTTAAACATATTTTTAAAGCACAACTTTCTTGTTAAAAGAAAGCGATTTGCCTGCTGGGTAACTCACAGTAGTGATCTGGGGATTAATCGACAATTAGAATAGAATATCCTTTACTACCACTTGTACTCCAGTACAGAAGTACAGGAACACAGTGAAAAGATTTTATTTACAATGGCCACCTTTTAAGGGCACCACGTTAGATACAAATATCGAGGTACAAATCTTACAAAATGTTGCGTTGTTATACAACAGAGAAGTACTTAGTGTCTGAGAGTGGGTTAGAAATGAGGTACTTATAACATTGATGAAGAGGATTTACATTACAGTCCAGTGAAAAGTTCCAAACAGCAGCAGCTCAGCATGTGGTGACAGGTCACATCCGACAACTGTCCCACATCGTTACAGCCTCCAGTTCCCTCCACTCAGCAGCAACAAGGTAAGTCGTGCTGTTTCGGATTTCCTTCACCTCGTTTGTATGGTCGCAAGTTGCTAATTTCTTGTTTTGCCTGTAAAAATAATGAGAATGAAATGCATTCATGGGTTCACTGAAGAATTGCTGATAAATATCACCAAAGCAACTTTACTCCCTCTCAATCTCAATGACCCATCTCCTTTACAATGTGGAAACGACCAATAGCGTTCTTTAGTTTTTGTGCCTTGATGCAATTGAATTCAAGATTTTGGCAGCTAAGAGAAATCAAAACTTGCATTTGTGTAGTGCCGGCACACTCCGTTTTCAACCAGTAAAGTACAAGTGCGAGAGGAGGGTACTCATGTATCTGCCACTTTCCTTCTCCCCTCATTCCCCATTTTGAAGCCTCTCTATGCTCCTGTGGTGGTCAAACCAGGTCTCGGGATTACCCTGCTGCTACCACTCCAGGATTTCGGCCTGACCCATTCCGGGAGTTTCGGGGCCATCCCAGATGTTTGACCACCACAGGAACACGGAGAGACTTCAAAATGGGGAATGAGGGGAGAAGGAAAATGGCAGATACATGAGTACCCTCCTCTCGCATTTGTACTTCACTGGTTGTGCCGGCACTATATAAATGCAAGTTTTGATTTCTCTTTGCTTCCAAAATCTTGAATTCAATTGCATGGAGGCACAAAAACCAAAGAACCCCTTTTGTTTGTTCCCTCTTTCTAAAGGAGATGGGTCATTGAGATTAAGAGGGAGTAAAGTTGCTTTGGTGATATTTATCAGCAACTCTTCAGTGAACCTATGAATGCATTTTATTCTCATTAGTTTTACAGGTGAAACTAGAAATTAGCAACTTGCGACCATACAAACATGAATTAAAAGCATGAGTAAGCCAATACATTCAAGGATTCTGTCTCTTTCCATTTGAGAAGGCCAGTTCCAAAGTGTCTCTGTGAGGCAAAAAAAAATGTCCTCTGTGTTATTAGATGAACCTTCAATTTTAACTGGACACCCATGGTTCTAGGTTCTCTGAGTAAAGCAAAAGCATCCTTCCCTCCTCCACCCTATCCAGAACCTCTAGGGTTTCGATGGTCAGACAGTGCTCATTATCTTTGTTGTTGTTTGTTCCTCAGCTTCCCCATGCTACCCTCTAGTGGCCGGATGTGACAGAACAGCAACGATTGGTGGTCCGAGCTGGCATTCAAAATTGCAGCACAGTTACAGCACAGGAAGAGGCCATTTGGCTCATCTTGTCTGGCCTGGCTCTCTGAGGGGAGGGAGCACAATTTACCTGGTGCTGTACCCCAGCCCCACAAAAAAGCAACTACAACAGATTTTAAGAATATGCCAAAATTTTGGAGAAGTTTGCAAGAAATGGTGATTTTGACGTAGTCAAACTTGATTATAGAACATAGAACTTAGAACAATACAGCACAGAACAGGCCCCTCAGCCCTCAATGTTACGCTGACCTGTGAACTATTCTCAGCTCGTCCCCCTACACTATCCCAAAATCATCCATGTGCTTATCTAAGGATTGTTTAAATCTCCCTAATGTGGCTGAGTTGACTACATTAGCAGGTAGGGCATTCCACACCCTTACCACTCTCTGCGTAAAGAACCTGCCTCTGACATCTGTCTTAAATCTATCACCCCTCAATTTGTAGTTATGCCCTCTCATACAAGCTGATGTCATCATCCTAGGAAAAAGACATTCACTGTCTATCCTATCTAATTCTCTGATCATCTTGTATGTCTCTATCAAATCCCCCCTTAGCCTTCTTCTTTCCAATGAGAACAGACCCAAGTGTCTCAGCCTTTCCTCATAAGACCTTCCCTCCAGACCAGGCAACATCCTAGTAAATCTCCTCTGCACCTTTTCCAATGCTTCCACATCCTTTCTGTAACGGAGCAACCAGAACTGTACACAATATTCCAAGTGTGGCCGCACCAGCATTTTGTATAGTTGCAGCATGATATTGCGGTTCCGGAACTCAATCCCTCTACCAATGAAACCTAACACACCATATGCCTTCTTAACAGCACTATCAACCTGGGTGGTAACTTTTAGGGATCTATGTACATGGACTCCAAGATCCCTCTGCACATCCACACTACCAAGAATCTTTCCATTGACCCAGTACTCTGCCTTCCTGTTATTCTTCCCAAAGTGCATCACCTCACATTTAGCTGCATTGAACTCCATTTGCCACCTCTCAGCCCAATTCTGCAGTTTATCCAAGTTCCCCTGCAACCCATAACATTCTTGCAAACTGTCCACTACTCCACCGACTTTAGTGTCATCTGCAAATTTACTAATCCATCCACCTATGCCTGCGTCTAAGTCATTTATAAAAACAGATCCCAAAACAAATCCTTGTGGCACACCACTAGTAACTGGACTCCAGATTGAATATTTTCCATCAACCACCACTCGCTGCCTTCTTTCAGAAAGCCAGTTTCTAATCCAAACTGCTAAATCACCCTCAATCCCATGCCTCTGCATTTTCTCCATCATGTGGAACCTTATCAAAGGCTTTACTGAAGTCCATGTACACCATGTCAACTGCTCTACCCTCATCTACATGCTTGGTCACCTTCTCAAAAAACTCAATGACGTTTGTGAGATACGACCTGCCCTTGACGAAACCATGTTGACCATCTGAAATCAAACTGTTGCTTGCTAGATGATTATAAATCTTATCTCTTATAATCCTTTCCAAAACCTTTCTTACAACAGAAGTAAGGCTCACTGGTCTATAATTACCTGGGTCATCTCTACTGCCCTTCTTGAACAAGGGCACAACATTTGCAATCCTCCAATCCTCAGGTACTAAACCTGTAGACAATGACAACTCAAATATCAAAGCCAATGGCTCTGCTATCTCCTCCCTAGCTTCCCAGAGAATCCTCGGATAAATCCCATCAGGCCCAGGGGACTTGTCTACTTTCACCCTTTCTAGAATTGATAACACTTGTGCGTAACTAACCTCAATCCTTTCTAGTCTAATATCTCGTACCTCATTCTTCTCTACAATATTCTCCTTTTCCTGAGTGAACACCGATGAGAAATGTTTATTTAGTACCTCTCCGATCTCTACAGGGTCCACACTCAACTTCCCACTTCTGTCTTTGACTGGCCCTATTCCTACCCTGATCATCCTTTTATTCCTCACATACCTATAGAAAGCTTTAGGGTTCTCCTTTATTCTATTTGCTAAAGACTGCTCGTGTCCTCTCTTTGCTCTTCTTAACTCTCTCTTTAAATCCTTCCTAGCTCATTTCTAACTCTCCATCGCCTCATCTGAACCATCTTACCTCATCAACACATAAGCCTCCTTCTTCTGCTTAACAAGAGATGCAATTTCTGTAGTAAACCATGGTTCCCTTACCTTATCACTTCCTCCCTGCCTGACAGAGTCATACCTATCAAGGACACGCAATATCTGTTCCTTAAACCAGCTCCACATTTCCATTGTCTGCATCCCCTGCATTTTGCTACCCCATTCTATGCATCCTAATTCCTGCCTAATCGCATTATAATTGCCCTTGCCCCATCGATAATTCTTGACCTGTGGCATGTACCTATCCCTTTCCATCTCTAAACTAAACATAACTGAATTATGGTCACTCTCTCCAAAGTGCTGACCTACATCTAAGTCAAACACCTGACTTGGTTCATTACCAAGCACCAGATCCAGTGTGGCCTCCCCTCTTGTCGGACCCTCGACATACTGTGTCAGGAAACCCTCCTGTACACATGGGACAAAAACTGATCCATCCGACGTGCTAGAGCTATAACATTTCCAAACAATGTTGGGAAAGTTAAAGTCCCCCATAATGACCACCCTGTTCCTTTCACTCCTACTCAGAATAATTTTGCTAATCCTCTCTTCCACCTCCCTGGAACTCTGTGGAGGCCTATAAAAAACTCCAAGCAGTGTGACCTCTCCTCTCCTGTTTGTAACCTCAGCCCAACTACCTCAGTAGAGGAGTCCTCATCAAAAATTCTCTCAGCCAGAGTTATACTATCTTTGACCAACAAGGCCACGCCTCCCCCTCTTTTACCACCTTGCCTGTTTTTAGTGAAAGATCTAAACCCTGGAACCTGTTCTATCCATGTCTCCAAAATGGCCACAACACCGAAGTCCCAGGTATCTATCCATGATGCAAGCTCACCTACCTTATTTCAGATACTTCTGGCATTGAAGTAGACACACTTCAAACCAGCTTGCTGTCTGCCAGCACATTCCTGTGAGCCTGAAATCCTGTCCCTGTCTTTCCTACTCTCATCCTCCTGTGCACTGCAACTACACCTCCGGTTCCCATCACCCTGCTGAGCTAGTTTAAACCCACCCGAATAGCACCCGCAAATTTCCCACCCAGGATATTAGTACCCCTCTGGTTCAAGTGAAGACCGTCCTGTTTGTACAAGTCCCACCTTCCCCAGACTGAGCCCCCAATTATCCAAGTGCCTGAAACCCTCCCTCCTGCACCATCCTTGCAGCCACGTGTTTAGCTGATATCTCTCCCGATTCCTTGTCTTGCTATCACATGGCATGGGTAACAAACCAAAGATAACAACTCTGTTTGTTCTAGCTCTCAGCTTCCACCCTAGCTCCCTGAAATCCTGCCTTACATCCCTATCCCTCTTTCTACCAATGTCATTGGTACCTACATGGACCATGACTTGAGGCTGGTCACCCTCTCCCTTCAGGACCCCAAAGATACGATCCGAGACATCACAGACCCTGGTACCTGGGAGGCAACACACCAACTGTGAATCTTGTTTGTTCCCAACAAACCTTCTATTAGAGCCTCTAACTATTGATTCCTCATTGTCTAACAGTGTCCTCCTTTCCCTCCTTCCCTTCTGTGCAACAGGGACAGTCTCTCTGCCACAGACCTGGGCCCCACTGCATACACCTGGTAAGTCGTCCCCTTCAACAGTATCCAAAACGGTAAACATGTTTTTCAGGGGAACGACCACAGGGGATCCCTCCACTGACTGTTTTTCCCCTTTTGAATAGTCACCCAGCTTTCTTCTTGCCTTGGAGTAACTATTTCCCTGTAACTCCTATCTACCACAGCCTCTGCCTCCCGAATGATCCGAAGTTCATCTCACTGAGATACGCACTTTAGTAATATCGAGAACATATTTTAAGACGTTTTGTAGAAATGAAGATTCTCATGTGCAAAGTTGCATATCTTGCCGAGTCATGCACTTTAATAGCATCTACAACCGATTTTAGTAACATGGCAGCATTTCCCCTCATATCTTCATTGCTTTTTTTAGATTAGATTCCTTACAGTGTGGAAACAGGCCCTTCAGCCCAATCAGTCCACACTGACCCTCCGAAGAGCAACCCATCCAGACCCATTTCCCTCTGACTAATGCACCTAACACTATGGGCAATTTATCATGGCCAATTCACCTGACCTGCACATCTTTGGATTGTGGGAGGAAACCGGAGCACCTGGAGGTAACCCACTCATACAGGGGGAGAATGACCTACACTGACCCTCCGAAGAGCAACCCATCCAGACCCATTTCCCTCTGACTAATGCACCTAACACTATGGGCAATTTATCATGGCCAATTCACCTGACCTGCACATCTTTGGATTGTGGGAGGAAACCGGAGCACCTGGAGGTAACCCACTCATACAGGGGGAGAATGTGCAAACTCCACACAGACAGTCACCCGAGGCTGGAATCGAACCTGGGACCCTGGTGCTGTGAGGCAGCAGCGCTAACCACTGAGCCACCATGCCGCCCCACGGTGAGGTAATTAAGGTAATTGATAATTATCTTAAGCGTGTGTCCAAATTAGTCTTGACCATTCCATCCAAGGGAAAAGATTTCTCTGACCAATTCAGTTCTTGAATCCTCGTGACTTTGAATAACTCTGTCAAATCTCTTTGCAATCGTCTCTTCTCCAAGGAATACCCAATCTGTTCAGTACATCTACCCAACTGAAAACTGCCCTGGTGCTAGTGCTTAACAATAGAAAGGGACATGAGAACAAGAAAAGGGCATTCAGCCCTCAAACCTATTCCACTACTCAATGAAATCATGGCTGATCTATAATCTAACTCCTCCAGAAGGTGTTTGTCCCATATCAATCTGGTAAGTGGGGAGGTTACATGGGAGTCAATAGCCTAGTTGTAGTATCGCTGGACTCTTAATCCAGACACCCAGGTAATGTTCTGGGACCTAGGTTCGATTCCTGCCATGGCAGATGGTAGAATTTGAATTCAATAAATATCTGGAATCAACAGTCTGTGATGACTAGGAATCCATTGTCGATTGTTGGAAAAACCCATCTGGTTCACTAATGTCCTTTAGGGAAGGAAACCGCTGTCCTTACCTAGTCTGGCTTACGTGTGACTCCAGACCCACAGCAATGTGGCTGACTCTTAACTGCCCTCTGGGCTGGGCAATAAATGTTGTTTATCCAGCAATGCCCTCATCCTGTGAATGAGTGAAAAAAAAAGAAAATCCATCAGTCTCAGATTTAAACTTAACCAACTGATCTAGCATCAATTATCAATCTGCAGGTGAGAGGTCTACAGATCGTCTGCTACTTGTGCATTGACATTTTCCCTAAGTTCCTTCCTGAAATGTTTGGCTCTAGTTTTTAGACTGTATCACCTAGTCCTGAGCAGAAGCATCTATTAAAATGGCAAGTGACCAGAAAATCAACCACGGAGACCTCAGGCATGACCATGAGTTTTTAATTGCTTAGCCTTTCCACACAATGTCGTGCTCACACTTCCGCCCTGGATCTGCTGCAATGCTCCTGTGAAGCCCCATGTATGCTGAAGAAACAGCTCTTTCCATTTAGGCAACTTGTAGCTTTTTTGACTCAACACAGAGTTCAACATCTCCAGATCATGAACATTGTCCTCCAGTTTGTCTCCCGTTCCAATATCTGTTTTTCTCTGGTTTTCCTTTCAGCTGAGCTGACTTATATTCTACCATTGACACCTATGTTGTATCTAACTCACTTCTTCAACAACCATTGCTCATAGAGTCATAGAGGTGTACAGCATGGAAACGGAACTTTCGGTCCAACCTGTCCATGCCGACCAGATATCCCAACCCAATCTAGTCCCACCTGCCAGCACCTGGCCCATATCCCTCCAAACCCTTCCTATTCATATACCCATCCAGATGCCTTTTAAATGTTGCAATTGTACCAGCCTCCACCACTTCCTCTGGCAGCTCATTCCATACACGTACCACCCTCTGCGTGAAAAAGTTGCCCCTTAGATCTCTTTTATATCCTTCCCCACTCACCCTAAACCTATGCCCTCTAGTTCTGGACTCCCCAACCCCAGGGAAAAAGATGTTGTCTATTTATCCTGTCCATGTCCTTCATGATTTTATAAACCTCTATAAGTATATGCCCCCTTTGCTTTACAGGACAGCTATGATCTCTAATGTTGCTCCTCTCTAGCCTTCTCCTGACCTTCCCTTCTGCACCACTTGCTCCACCCAGTTTGAATTCAGATTCAGTGCTAATCTGACATTTACCCCCTTGAAGCATGGTTTAAGTCAGCATGATGCTTGTGCCTTATACACTTTCTCTAGAGTGTAAAAGCTATCATTTTCCCACCTCTCTCTTCAGTTCTGATTAAGACTCATATCAGACACCAGACAATAGCACTCTTTACAGCTGCCACTAGACCCACTGAGTTCCTCCAGCAATTTCCACGTTTATTTCATTTGACGGAGTCTTAGTTTAATACACTCCTTTTGAGTGTCAACACCTCTGACATTGCAATACTCCCTTGATGTCCATTGTGTGCTCAAAACGTCCAGAGGAGGACTTGAACCTGCAGCCTTATTAAGTCCGAAGCAAAACAGCAAGCATGGTGAGCCAAGGGCCAACACATGCAGGTCACAAAAACTTTGGTCAACAATTAAACATAAAGATAGTTCTGCCTGGAGATAGGAGCAATGATCTTGTTGAAGAAGATCCAAACATTAGGACAAAGATTATAGCTGATATTACTACCTGTAATTTAAGGGTAGGTTTGCTAGGTCATCAGGAAGCTGCCTGTCATAGAGTGTCCTTGGGGTTTAAGCACCCATGAGTAATGCTTCAGTAGTTTCCATAATTCTTGTTGAAACTAACTGACATCTAATTTATCACCTTGGTCACTTGCTAAACTTTAAAATTCAGTTTGAATTCAGAGTCCGTGCTAATCTGACATTTACCCCCTTGGAGCATGGTAGAGTCAGCATGATGCTTGTGCCTTATACAAACGAGGACAAGCACAGGGACAGCACTGATTCCAGTATCTGGCTGAGGACTAGTCTTTGAACAGGCCAATCCCAGGTTTTCTAACAGTGAATTATAAAATCAGCAGGTGGATTGGGTGCAGGGTCAAAATTAAGCCTCGCTGCCCTCACTTTTTAATCAAAAAGAAATGCTTCCAGGTCTGTATTTAGCGGCGAAAGTTCTGAACCGTGAAATCAGGTTGTTTCATTTTACAGGCCTCCATGGAAACAGCCTAAAAATAAGCACTGGCCCTTTTATGATGTAAATGAGGAATTAATTTTAGACCTGCTTTCAGGAATACAATTTTTTTTTAAGAATTTGTTCTTGGGTCACGGGGTGTCACAGGCAAGGTCACTGTTCACTGCTGATCCCCAGCTGGTCTGGAGGAGATGATGGTACCGCAGCAGTCTGTTTGATCACCCACTGTGCCGTGAGGAAGGATCTTTCAGGATTTTGACCCAATGACAGTGAAGGAATGGTGATTAAGGGTCCAAGGTAGGGTGGCATGAGGCTTGTAGATGGCAGTCTCCCCACTGTGAGCTTGGCTTCATAATGGACAGATGCCACTGAGGCTGGGACAACCCAATTCCACTTGCATTCTGACCGAGGGAATGATTGGATCATGGGAAAGCAGTGGTAATGTCACAACACTAGAACTTCACCAAAGAACCTCAGACAGCATCTTCCAAACCAACGACCCACTCCTATCTAGAAGGACAAGTGCAGCAGATACATGGGAACACCATCCTCTTCAAGTTGCCCTCTAAGCCACTCACCATCCTGACTTGGAAATATATCGCCGTTCCCTCACTGTCGCTGGGTTAAAATCCTTGATTTCCTTCCCTAACAGCATTGTGGGTCAACCCACAGCAGGTGGAGTGCACCAGTTCAAGAAGGTAGCTCACTACCATCTTCTCAAGGGCAACTAGGGATGAGCAGTAAATGCTGGCCCAGCCAGGGATGCCCATATCCCGCAAAATGAATAAAGAAAAAAAAATCTAGAACCGAAGGCATGTTCGGAGAACATGTGTTTGAATTTGACTGTGGTGGATGGTGAAATATGAATCTAAGTTGATATTGTTACCACTGACCAGTGTTGTAATAACCCATCTGGTCCTTTAGGAAAGGAAATCAGTCATCCTTGTCTGATTTTTTTCCTTTAGATTCATTCATGGGATGAGAGAGTCACTGGCTAGGCCAGCATTTATTGCCCATCCCAGCTGGCAGTTAAGAGTCGACCACATTGCTGGACATGCATCCAGACTGGATAAGTAAGACAGCGTCCTTCCCTAAAAAGGCATGAGTAAAGCAGATGATCTGTTCCTGGCAATCAACAATGAATTCATGATCATCATTAGTTTCTTAATTCCAGATTTTTATTGAACTCAAATTCCACCAGCTCCCCTGGTCCAGGTCCAGGAACATTACCAGGGTCTATGGATTAACAGTCCGGCAACAGTTCCTCTAGGCCATTGCCACCCAAAGCTTGCAAGTAACTCCAGACCCACAGCAACATGGTTGACTCTTAGATCAATAAACTAGCTGAAAATTGTTTACAAATGGGTGACAGCCCATATTAGATAAGTATGATCATCAACAATTATTTAGAGACTCTTTTTTTTTATTTAGCCTTGAGAGACGCTGGTATGGTATGAAGAATCAACCAAGTCTGATTGCAGTGAGATTGTAGATCAAAACCAAAGCTAACAGGTGTGAGATTCCTTTCTCGGAATCATTGTGTTGCCTTTGTGAGTCTTATGGAGGACTCCAAGAGCTTTGCACTGTTTGTAACCACTTGAATTAAAATTCAATTTTCAGAAACTTCCTTAAGCGACTACTGCCAATAATAGCCCTCATTCCTCTCAGGCCAGTGTACTGCACGGTAACCCACTACCAGCTGCCATTTACTCCATTACTGTCCCTATTACCACATTAGAGACCTTTAGATCATGCACTGGTGGCCACTGTTTTGATATCAGAGGACATTGCCAAAGCAAGGATACAGGTTTCGCTATGTTAATATACACAAGGTGCTGCCATACATCAGAATGATGCTGTTAATATTTGTGGTCTCCCAGCACACTTCAGATATCAATACATTGCAAGAAAGATAATGATTCATTCTCACAGTAGAACTCAATTTGCCCTTTTTAATCAATTGACCAAAATACCATAACCAAAGCACTTACTCCAAAATGTTCACTTGCAATGTACTGGCCATTTTAACTGTTACAAAGGATGAAGATTGCAGTGGGGCATGTAGCTGGAGTATCTAATAAAGTAAAATCTGAGCTTTCTGTTGCTCTTTCCTTTTCTCAGGCTGATGTACCCACATTTCAAAGCCACTTAGATGCAAATATACTTTGTATGGGTTTCATACCCACCCACAACTACTTTATCAAGAAAGTCCCATACTTTCCCCAGTCATGACATTCAATTAAAATTCATCATATCCCACATTTGCATCAGGTCCATAGATAAGGCAAGATTCTGAGTAATACCCCTGTCCACCTGGTGAGGGTATTTTTTTAGAAGTCAGAATTGGGAATCAGTGAAAGATGGTTTTGCAGACGTTCATCCAGCTCTTTATTTACTTGCATTTATGGAGTCTTTCCCACTCCCCCTCCCCCATTTTGATTTGTTCCTTCCTGATTTTCCCCTGCTGAAGGTGTTGTATCCGGACATGGGTGTGAATACTCAGGTATCTCTCATGCCTCACCCAAGTGCTCACAGGGTGTAGGAGAAGGCTTTCCAACAATGTCTGTGCCTTTGCATTCACGAAAAGGATGTTTTGGCCCTCCACCCTTACAGAAGGGGATGGGGGTCCTGCAAGATTCCCCAGACAGACATCCCACTGTCTTCTGCGCAACCTGATCTGCCCACAACTTACAAGTGAGACCTGGGTTCATCAGGCTACCCTCATCAAAGCCCTTAAAATGGCCGATTAGTGATCTAGGAAGCATAGAGAATCAGAGGGACCTTGATGTGCATATCCATAGATCCCTAAGGGCAGCAGGTCAGATAGCTGAAGTTGGTTAAGAAGTCATATGGAATACTGCCTTTATTAGTCAAGGCATTGAATACATGAGCAAGGAGGTTATGACAGAGCAGTACATACCAACAGTTGGGCCACAGCTGGAGTGCTATGTGCAGTTCTGGTCACTGCACCATAAGGAGGATGTGACTGCACTGGAGAAGGTGCAGAGATCCACCAGGATGTTGCTGGGCTTGAGGAATTTAGCTTTGGTATATGGTGGCTCAGTGGTTAGCACAGCTGCCTCACAGCACAAGCGACCGGATTCCAGCCTTGGGAGACTGTCTGTGCAGAGTTTGCACATTCTCCCTGTGGCTGTGTAGGTTTCATCTGGGTGCTCTGGTTTCCTTCCACAATCCAAAGATGTGCAGGTTAAGTGTATTGGCCATGCTAAACTGCCCCACTGAGTGGCTTAGCCATGGTTAAAAACCCCCATGTGGTTCTGGGTGGGATACTCGTCAGAGGGTTAGTACAGTCTCGATGGGATGAATGGCTTCTTCCTGCATTGTAGGGATTCTATGTAGAGAGGCTGGGATTGCCTT
Organism: Chiloscyllium plagiosum; assembly: GCF_037043375.1. Taxonomy (NCBI): domain Eukaryota; kingdom Metazoa; phylum Chordata; class Chondrichthyes; order Orectolobiformes; family Hemiscylliidae; genus Chiloscyllium; species Chiloscyllium plagiosum. Next base: position 14,163,262 of record NW_028270174.1, read on the forward strand.
CCTTACAGTAGAGAAGGAATTACTGTGCACAATGTCCTGTGGAATGCAGATTAGAGAATTTGTTTTCCCTCTAAGTAGTTTTAAGCTAGGGAGCAGGAGATTCAGAGGGGATTTGAGGAAGACATGTTACTCAGACAGTGGCGGGTATCGGGAATTCACTGCCAAATTGTTTGATAGAAGTGGTAACACCCAAGATATTTAAAAACCATCTAGAAAAGCACTTAAAATACCATAGCATACAAAACTATGGGCCAGGTGCTGGAAAATGGGATTAGATAGATGAATGTTTGATGCCCACCATGGATCAGTTGGGCTGAAGGGCCTCGTTCCTTGCCATAAAGCTCTATGACTGCCACCAGATCTCTATCTTAAAGCAGGTCAACCAAAGGTATACCAAGTCGCCCTGCTCAGGCCATAAGAGTGAAGGGGAGAGTCTCTTTTAGTGATATCCTTTCATATTAGCAACCCCAAACCCACAACAGGTTTGCCCACTGTGGTTACTCCCTTCTCTCTGCTAACCTCTCCATAAAGGCCCTTCTCTGCCCATCTCTCCTCACTTCCCCAACCCAAGTCCCTCTTCACTCCATTCCCACCTCCAACCAGAGGTCAAGTCTGAATCTTGGGGCTGTTTATAATCCCAGCACTGACCACTACTCTCCATTGTGCTGTTGAGCTACCAGCCATTCTCTGACATGGGACTTCCTGCAATAATGATGGGTGAAAATCCCATCTCCAGCCAATTCCAGATCTCAAGAGTGTCAAATATCTAATAGGGTGGCCGGTATCAGTGGGATATGCTCTCCACTATCCCCTCAGGTTGGAAGGTGAGAAACACCAACCGAAAATCTACCAATCTTCATAACATAACCTGCCTATGTCTGCCCCAGCCATCACAACCCACCATTTTCTCTTAACTCAACCACTCCAAAGATGCCCCTGGCCAGTTTCCCAAACCCAGTGTTCTGCAAACCTAAACTCAGGGCCTCCCAGAGCACTTCCTGCCCATCATGCACCAAAAATGGCTCCCAAGCCAACAACACTTCCAATTTAAAGTTATCCATGACCATTCCCTTCCTCTAATTCTGTCACCTCTTCCACACTCACTACTGCACATGCCTCTTACTCTACTCTGTTCAGCTAAAAGTAAAGCTCTTCCTTTTTTAAAACTGAATGTAAAACACCCTCTACACTGTCCCCATCAAATACTCCCAGACAGGGGCAGCAGAGGATTGGATACAGAACAAAACTTCCTGTTCACTGTCCCTATCAAACCTCCAAGGACAGGGGCAGCATGGGGGTCAGACACAGAGCAAAACTCCCTCAACGCTGTCCCAGAATAGGAAAGCACTGGTTTAGATAGAGAACAAAGCTTCCTCCACACAGCTTGCTTGACACTCTCTATCCTCTTCTACAACTCTCAGGCTTCAACCCATCTTTGTTGTGTCTTCCAGTGTTTAAATCTCTAAGCTGCACTGTCTCCCTTTTGTCCTTCAAGACTCTCAAAAGCCATCTTATTGACAATGCTTTTGTACAGTCTTTCTGATGAGGCAGCAGTTTGATTTTAATGACACCTCTTTGAAGCATCATGTGATTCTACTTTGACATTAAAGGCATTGTATAGATGCAAGTTTCTGTTGTTAATTAGTCTCACACTTGCACTTTCCATATTCCCATGAAATGTGATTGCAAGTAATGAGTATTATACCATGTTTCCAACAACCAGAACCACAGAATCTAGCATGTTCTTTCACAGTGCTATTACTATCTGAGGCTGATAATCATTCAGCCAGCAGAGATCTTTATAAATGTTTCATTTTTACGTGTCAAATCTTCGTCTGGTTAGGCACAGATTTATTTACATCTGTTCAATTCTGCTGTAGAAGAGTTTTATTACTCTGATCGGGCAGAAAATCTCAGGGGTAATGTTACAATCTTAGAAACTTGAAGTAGGCACAGGGTATTGTCCTAGAAAGATAGGCCTCAGGGTGTCTGGTATTGGGCCTCTTGCAGGTCTCATCTAATTAGCACTGGCAACTAGTGTAGACACCTGTGGGGGCCTTAGCTAGGCATTCCTTCAGAAAGCGCCTTCGAACTTTGGGGAAATTTCTTTTTGAAAAAAAGCTGGAAATTACCAATTGGTTGAGACTCAACGGTGGAGGTTCATGTTGATAATCTTTTGTCAGAGCTAAGAAATGTTAAACATGTAATAGCTTGAAGATGGAAAAAAGATTAAGAAGAAGGTCTAAGGCAGGAGAGTTTAAATAACATAGAGATGAGGATAGGAGGCCATTCTGCCCCTTAAGTGTGCTCCACTATTTGAGGAGATGGCTGCTCTGATTGGCTGTTGCCCCACTTTTCTACAAATCCCCTATTCTCTTTAACTACCTTGTTGGTTAAGAGTCTATCTACCTCTGTCTCAAAAATATTCCAGGACATCACTTGCACCTGCAGGAGTAATTCCCACTGACTCATAACCTTCTGAGTGTACATGTTTGTCCTCATTTCCATCTTAAATGAGAAATCCCTTTGTATTTAAACTGTTTTCCCTGGTTTTAGTCTCTCCCTCAAGGGGAAATGTCCTTTCAGCATCCACTCTGTTAAGAACTCTCATGATCTGACATGTTTCAATGTGATCACCTCCCATTCTTCTCAGCTGAAATGGATTCCAGCCCAGCCATTCGTTCTAAGATAATCCATCTCCTCCCCGCTCTTCCGCCAATCTCAGGAATCAGTTGAGTGAACCTTCTCTGAACTGTTTCTGATAAAATTATATCCTTTATTGACACCACATGGTATATGGTGGTCCAGATGTGATTAGATTAGATTACTTACAGGTCCAACAAGTCCACACCGACCCTCTGAAGCGCAACCCACCCAGACCCATTCCCCTGCATTTACCCCTTCACCTAATACTATGGGCAATTTAGCATGGCCAATTCACCTGACCTGCACATTTTTGGACTGTGGGAGGAAACCGGAGCACCCGGAGGGAACCCACGCAGACACGGGGAGAATGTGCAAACTCCACACAGAGGCGGGAATTGAACCCGGGTCTCTGACGCTGTGAGGAAGCAGTGCAGCATGTGCTCTTACAAAGGTCCTGAACAACTGAAGCGAAACATCCTATAGTCCAGTCCCTTGCAACATAACATTATAAAGGTGTGCTAATTGAAGACTGGGAGGAAGAGACATTTCAGAGGGTTGAGTGTCTTTGGAATTCCTTGCCACAGGGAGCTGTGGGGGTAGAGTCCTTGTGTATATTTAAGGTGGAGATCAATTATTCTTGGTCGGTCACGGGATCAAGTGTTTATAGGTAAATGCAGGCAAGTGGACATGAGGAATGTCAGATCAACCATGATCCTATTGAATGGGGTGGGGCAGGCTTGACAGGCTGATTGATTTGTTCCTGTTCCTATTTGGAGCGGCTCAGTGGTTAGCACTGCTGCCTCACAGCGCCAGGGACCCAGATTTGATTCTAGCCTCGGGCGACTGTCTGTGTGGAGTTTGCACATTCTCCCTGTATCCCTCCCACAATCCAAAGATGTGCAGGTTGGGTGAATTGACCATGCTAGTCAGAGGGAAATCGGTCTGGGTAGGTTACTCTTCGGAGGGTCAGTGTGGACTTGTTGGACCAAAGGGCCTATTTCCACACTGTAGGGAATCTAATCTATTTGTTTTGGTCTTATAAGAGTTGGTGTTGCAAAGCTACTGGGAGTGAGCAAGGGACAATTAAAGAAACAAAAAATGTGGCTAGAGGAAGTGTCAATGGCAGGATAGTGGCCATTTAACTGCAAAGCAAAGAAATTAAGAAAGAAACAAGGGAAAATAAACCAAACTAATGACAAAGTAAAATGCAGGCAGAGATTCTGATTCAAAATTGTTGAACTCAGCATTGAGTTTCAGAAACTGTAAAGCTGAAAGACATTCCTCAAGTTTCTGTTGTCATTCATTCGAACAGTGTAGCGGGTCAAGATCAGAGAGATCAGAGTGCTGGAGCAAGGTGAATTTAAATGACAAATCATTGTGGTTTCGGGCCTCTGTCCTGGCAGCAGTGACCCTCAGATACAGGGGCAATCGCTTCATTGGGGTGAAGGAGAGGTAAAAATGGAAGCAGTGATCAAGAGATGCCTGACAGCTCTAGCCCACTGCATACCCAGGTGTAGTGCTGGGATTGTGACATTCAAGGTTGAGTAATCCAGAGGCCTGGGCTGACCCAGAGAGAGCTCACACGCTAGCAGAAAAATCACCAATAAAACAGGAACTGAAGAATAGGCAGCAAGAAAGTGACCATTACATTATCAGATTGTCCTGTAGACTAACTGGCTCTCTGATACACTTTAGAGAAGAAAGCCATTCAATCTCACTCGTCCCAAATCGATACAGTGGAGGGGCTTGAGTGCCTGGTGGGTTACAGCAAACTGGCAGAAGGCCATTAGATGACAACCCGCTAGCGCCACCAACAGTCCACAAATAAAAGAAACACCAAGTAACCAACATTCACTCCCGTTTTGATCTTTTGAGGTGTGAGAGCAACTTGTTTAAATGCTTGGTCCTTTTAAATCTTCTCCACGTGCATTTTAAAGCTAACCACCTGATTGGGAACACTGGGCTCACTGCATGGCGTACAGCTTACAGGGAATATCTCAGGTGGTGAAACTCATTACCTCAGAAGGAAGTGGAGTCATTTAGTGTCTGGAAGACAGAGATAGATAGGTTCATGACAAGTGAGGGGATCAAAGGTTACAGGGAGAAGGCAGGAGAATGAGGTTGAGAAACATATCAGCCATGGTCAAATGGTGGAGCACACTTGATGGGCCCAATGGCCTAATTCTGCTCCTATATCTCCTGATCTCATGTAACCAATGGAATTTTCCATTTTCTAACAAGGACATATCAGAAAGGACTAACACGGGGCACATACACCAACCTCAAGCAGCATTACTCAACTGTAATTCAGAGCAGGCGATGCGCTAGTGGTGTCCTGGGGACCTGGGTTCAGATCCCACCATAGCAGGAGGTGGAATTTGAAATCAGTAGAAAAAAAACCTGGAATTAAGAGTCTAATGATGACCATGAATCCATTGTTGATTGTTGTAAAAACCCATCTGGGTCACTAATGTTCTTTAGGGAAGGAAACTGCCATCCTTACCTGGTCTGGCCCACATGTGACTCCAGACCCACAGTAATGTGGTTGACTCTCAACTGCCCTTTGGGCAATTAGGGATAAGCAATAAAAGCTGGCCTAGTCAGTGATGCCCACATCCTGTGACTAAGTTTTTAAAAACTGTAATCTGGAGTCTGATTGTCCTGGAATAAAATGGCCACATTCCAAACTGCAGAGAGCACAAAAAGTCTGGAAGCCAAAGGCAGCTCTGAAGTGGAACACAGCTGCTTCAAATCACTGTTTGTTGGTGGGTGAAACAACTGATTAAAACATGCTGCATGTACACACACTCTAATAAACAAAATGGTCACTCCTATTATTCAATTTTTCTGTATTGGATTATGTGAGGCTGGTAACTATGATCGACGTTCCTTGCACTTGACTGATTAAGCCTGGCTGTGGACTCAGAGCTTAACAAAAACAGACACCAAAAATGCTACTGACAGCTGAAGCTGAGAAAAGCACAGTTCAGACATTTTGTGGCTGCAGAGAGATTTAGAAGCTCTTGTAAGTAAGACTTTGTAAAATTAGAAGCTACCATCATCTCTTCCCTGATCTGAAATATAAAACCCTTCCAGTCTCTGTAAATGTGGATTAGCCTTCGCTCATTGGTTGAACTCTGTCCCAGAAAGTCATGCATTTAGCAACAATCTAAAGACTCCAACATTTCAGTGGAGTACCCAAGGGACTGCTGCATAGTTGCAGGTGCTATTGTCTGAATGAAACATTAAACGGGGATCCGATCTTTCCTCTGTGGTGCAAAAGATCCAAAGACGATACTTATTTGAAGAGCCGAGAATTTCTCACTCATCCCTCGAGTTAAATCAGTGAAAGAGATAATGTGGTTAATTTTCTGAAAGCCGTGGGATCTTGCTATGTGCAAATTCCTGCCCTATATCTCATATACTAAAGTTTACTACACTTAACCCACCTTGAGGTGCTCTGAGATAAAGAAAGGCATTTTGCAAATACAGGTACACGATTGTTCTTTCTTCCATGATTTGGAGATACCGGTGTTGGAGTGTGGTGTACAAAGTTAAAAATCATACAACACCAGGCTATAGTCCAACAGGTTTAATTGGAAGCACACTAGCTTTCGGAGCGACAATCAGTATTTGTTGAATTTTGAGTGAGGTTTGTTCATTTGGACTGGCACAGAGCAGGCTTCCTAAACATATCTAGTTCAATATGCTCACTGTAAATGGGAGCGTTATTTGCATCAAGTGCATTCAATGGGATGAAGTGTGACGATAAGGGGAGTGGATAACTCGCTGCTCGATCTGACTACTACAACGAGTAGCATTGCAGAGCCTGCATTGAGTGCAAAGGCAGATCCACATCCCCCAGTTAGCTCAGGGCACGGGGGCTATCTGCAAATCTTCTACTGCCATCTTCTGGCCGCCTTTATGTAAACTGACTGATGCAGATGTCAAATTCGGGCAGTTTCAGCAATGAATTTCACAGGGCCGTCTTAACAGAGTCCAGAAAATGTTTAAACACCGAAATCCAACCAACCTCTGTGAAAACATGACATTCCAACAATTAGATCAGTAATCAGAAATCTTACAACATGAGGAAGAAAGTAAGGCTTGCATTTATCAATGACATGTCACAACTTCAAGATGTCCAAAAGTGCTCTGTAACCAATGATTTGGAGGAGCCAGTGTTGCACTGGGGTGCACAAAGGTAAAAATCACACAGCACCAGGTTACAGCTTATTTAGAAGCACTAGCTTTCGAAGCGCTGCTCCTTCATAAAGTGGTTATCCACCTGATCAAGGGTCAGGGCTTTGAAAGCTAGTGCTTCCAAATAAACTATAACATGATGATGTGTGATTTTTAACTTAATAATCAATGAACTATCATTGGAGTGTACTCACTATAATGCAAGAAACACAGTGGCCAATTTGCAAACAGCAAACTCCCACTTATAGCAATGTGATAACATGCTTTTTTAGTGCAGTTTATTGAAGGATAATATTTAAATGGTTACCAGAAATAACCTCCTGCTGTTCCTCACAGTCATGCCACAGAATCTTTCACACCAATAAAAAGAGGTGTCCATTTAACATTTCACCCAAATGACGACATAGCTGACAGCGCTGCACCCCCTCAGTACTACACTGGCGTGTCAGCCTTTTGTGCTCAAGTTTCTGCAGTCACAGTAAGTGACCCATTCAGAAATGTCTGTTTGTGGATATTGAGAGCTTCTATCCACGGTGACCCGGTGCAGTAATTAGCATTTGTCTCCCAACACTTGTTGCTTGTGATCAGAGTTAAAGTAAGCTTCTGTTAATATGCATGGATCTCCTATGAACCTCAAATAAAACTCACCCATGAAGTGATGGAAGACACGTCTGCAATGGCTAAATGATATGTTAGAATGGATTAAGAAATGTAAATTTATATCAGGAGTCAAAATCTTTCAGGGTTCACATATTGGAGGCCCTGACTTGCCCTTACCATCTGCTGTCATCACCACCCCATGCCACACAAATCACAGTCATTGAGCTGCACAGCACAGAAACAGACCCTTTGGTCCAACTTGTCCATGCCAACCAGATACCTTAAATTAATCTAGTCCCATTTTCCGTTTGGGCTCACCTTTAAAATCTAACCCTGACCCTGGGTCCCCAAAGAGTCATTTTCACTGTTAACTAAAAGGTTTTTCACTAACGGTAATATGACAACATCTGAAAGCTTACATTCTTCAATTAAAAAAAAGCTCTTAGTATTTCAAACACAGGAGCCTCTGAGCCAGGTGATTTATCCAGAGCAATTTCTGCACTTGCTTTGACTGGCAAAGCCACAAAAGAAAACTCAACACCAAAGAACTAGCCATTGTTTCCTGACATGCATACCATTTAACTGAAACATTAAAATCTTGACATGTTAGAAATTATAGCAGGACTGTACAAAGTTAAAAATCACACAACACCAGATTATAGTCCAACAGATTTATTTGGAAGCACTAGCTTTCGGAGCACTGCTCATTCATCAGGCAGAATTGAGCATAGTCCCTGTCACACTTTCATTTCTAACTAGTTTATTCCATCTAATTCAAGATGGCGCCAACACCAGGTGACTCTTCATGAGCTCCCTACAGCAGATCTTATTCTCACATTTCTTATAATTATTCTGTACTTTTAAACATAGATTCTAAGTCTGTAAAAATTGCTCTAATGTTAATCGTGCTTTGCACACCTTCTGTGTAGCAGTAACCTTGTCGGTCTCACTCTGTCTAAGCATCCTATGATCTGTGTGACCTTGTTTGCTATGGGCTACCTGTACTGCTCACAAAACAAAACCTTTCACTGTACTGAGGTTCATGTGACAACAAAATTAAATCAAATCAAACTAAATCATGTCAGACAGAAGTGTATCCAATTTGAAGCGCGCCTCATTGGATCAGACCATGAAAGAAACATAATAATTACAGCAAGTTTAGAGAAGATTTGTAGCTAAGGTTGAGGTTTTTGGACATTGACTTGGATCCTATTTACCACCCCTTGAGAAAAAGAACAGGAAATGATATCACCATAGGAAATGACATCACCAACCCAAGGAAAACCACACACATAAATAGAAAAGCGGGCTACACCACCAGTACTTCATCCGGAGGCTCACTGAAGATGTTACCTGAAGATGTATGGTGACAAAATGTTTGCAAACAAACCTTCCAGCTCATAATAAATACACTTTAATGTTATACACTGTCTCACAGAATTATTAAACATTCTTGAGAATAAATAATTATTTTTACTGGAGTGCTCCTGTATATGTACAACATGGAGAATCAGATCTGCTGTCATTGGCCATCATTTTCAATTCATCACAACTACAGACAAAGAATGCATGAAATGGTTTGCCATTGCCTTCCTCATGTGTGCTGAAAAGAGATGCCAGTCTTCACCCTGGAGACTCCACAGGCTATTAGCAGCCATTAACCTGCATGTCTCTTGATTTTTCCACCACTGTAACTTCAAAGCTTGGTTCTGCTGAGTGTACAAGTTTTAATTTGTGAAACACAGTGATTTAATAAAACTGAGTATAATTATTTATGGAATACGTTGCACAGCCCTTACATGCCTAACTCTGCATTCAACACTGCTGGGTAAGTCAATACACACGTGTCTCACGTTGACTGTCACCGTGGTTGAGGTAAAGAAAGGACATGAAGGGTGTTAAGAAAGCAGCGAAGAGGCCACCAATGAAGTGTAGCAAGAAAAGGAGAAAGTCCAGGAGAGAAAGTAACACCATCTACATCTACAAAGGATTAGTATCTCACAGAGACTCTCACGTGATACTTGCAATCAGAAACTGAAGGAGCATATCAGTTCTGCTCCTTGAGACAACAAACAAACCAGATCAAGCAGAATTCTGGGGAAACCTCTTCACTCAGAGGGGGTGAAAATGGAGTCATAGAGTTTTTATAGCATGGAAGAAGACTCCATCGTGCATGAGGGAGGTGCTCTCAAAGCATTTAAGAAGAGAACTCAGGGTAAGAGGGTATTCTGAGACCTTTTTGCAAATCTCTCCAGATGATCGTACAGATCTCATTGCAGTGATGATCCAAGCTGAATGGCAGGAAGTTGGGTGATGATGGTGGATGTCATGGTTCTGCCCTTTAAGTATTGAGCTCCTGGGGAGGAGTCATGTGACCTGCTAGTCCCATCAGGGACGGAGTGGGGAATCTGCACGATGCATGAGCAGTTTGCTTTTAGTACAATATGACACTTATTACTTGGAGCTGGTGTACTTGGTCACTGTCGTTGTGCCCTCCGACACACTGTGCTTGGCCAGGAACCTGGACAATAGCAGCAGGCGCACAGCGGTCTGGATCTCCTGAGAACTGATGGCACTGCACCTGTTGCCTAGATCCGGGCAAGAAGGCGTTCCCACAATGCACTCAAAATATCATTGGCAAAGGAATTCATGAAGGCCTTGGAGGAAAGGCCAGTGACAGGGTGAATCTGCTTCATCACTTTGTAGATGTAGATGGTGTCACTTTCTCTCCTGGACTTTCTCCTTTTCTTGCTACACTTCATTGGTGGCCTCTTCGCTGCTTTCTTAACACCCTTCATGTCCTTTCTTTACCTCAACCACGGTGACAGTCAACGTGAGACACGTGTGTATTGACTTACCCAGCAGTGTTGAATGCAGAGTTAGGCATGTAAGGGCTGTGCAACGTATTCCATAAATAATTATACTAGTTTTATCAAATCACTGTGTTTCACAAATTAAAACTTGTACACTCAGCAGAACCAAGGTTTGAAGTTACAGTGGTGGAAAAATCAAGAGACATGCAGGTTAATGGCTGCTAATAGCCTGTGGAGTCTCCAGGGTGGAGACTGGCATCTCTTTTCAGCACACATGAGGAAGGCAATGGCAAACCATTTCATGCATTCTTTCCCCCAGTGACACTGACATTGGAAACAGGAGGCTCTTACAAGCAACTGAAGAGGAAAGCACAGGACTGCAAGAAGTGGAGAAATGAGAACCTGCCTGAACCACAGTTCACCACTTGGATAATTAGTAGAAGCGACTTAACTCGCCCTAACCCTAACAAGAAGTAGCTGAGATGTAGATTGCACAGACTGATTGAATGGTGAATACAGGCTCAGTAGCTGCCTTCAAAAGGGGAATTTGTAAATATTTGACGGAGAAAAAAGATTTAGGGCTGTGGGGAAAAATTTAGGGAGTTTGACTCAATGGATCAAAAGAGCCATTACAGAATCAACGGCTGCACAGTGCCTACTACTGTGCTGTCTGATTCTCTGATTAATAAGGGGCAAGAGAATGGGGGAATGTGTTGATCGAATGAGGTAAAATAGAATGGGTGTGAGCATAAACAAAGGCATTTGGGTCAATGGCCTATTTCAGGGCTGCAATTTCGATCAAATTCGATTAAATTTGCTGCAAGAGATTCTCACTCATAAGTGGAGAAGTTGGAAAATGGAATTGAATGCACACAGGCTATTTCCATTAGCATGGACTGTGGATTATTGCAACTTTCAGAGGTAACTGCATGGGATTTGAAGAGAAGAATTTAATGATAAATTGTCATTTCTACTGATTATTTGTCTCTGTTTGTTTCTGTATGGATCAGGCATCATCATTCTCTAGATACTTGGATACTTGGAAAAACTCAGGTAATTAGGAAGAGTCAACGTATCTTTATGAAAAGGATATTCTGTTCAACCAATTTAATCATTCATTCAAGGAGTAACATGTACTGTTGATAAAGTAGAACTTGGCCATTTGGATGGGTATACAAATTGGAAGAGTTTAGAGGGATATGGGCCAAATGCTGGCAAATGGGACTAGACTTATTTGGGATGTCTGGTTGGCATGGACAAGTTGGACTGAAGGGTTTGTTTCCATGCTGTACATCTCTGTGATCCTGTGGCTGTGTTGATGTACCGCATTTGGATTTCCTGAAAGCCATTTGACAACGTTCTATATTGTGCAATATAGGAGCTCATGGTATGCGCTGATAACATACCAGATGGATAGAACACTGGCCGGCTGGTTAAAAAAACAGAGAGCAGGCATGAATGGATGTTTTTCAGATTGGCAGCATGTGACAAGTGGGATCCCACAGAAAGCTGTGCTCGGCCCTCAACCTTCTTTAATTTATGTCAATGACTTAAATGAGGTGATTGACTGCATGATGGATATATTTGCAGGTGACACGAAGATAGGAAGAAAAATATATTGTGAAGATGACATAACCAGGACGCAAGTTATGGGTTGGGTGAGTGAGTTGAAATCTGGCAAAATGAATATAATGTGGAAAAAATATGAAGTTGCTCACTTTGGAAGGTGGAATAAGGAAACAAGTATTGTTTAAACATAGGGTGACTGCATAATTCTGGTTTGAAGAGAGATCTAGGTGAACCAATGCATGATATCCAGGCACTGCAAGTAATTAGAGTCATTGAGTCATAGAGCTGTACAGCATGGAAACAGACCCTTCGGTCCAACCCTCCATGCCGACCAGATATCCCAACCCAATCTAGTCCCACCTGCCAGCACCCAGCCCATATCGCTCCAAACCCTTCCTATTCATATACCCATCCAAATGCCTCTTAAATGTTGCAATTGTATCAGCCTCCACCACATCCTCTGGCAGCTCATTCCATACACATACCACCCTCTGTGTGAAAAGGTTGCCCCTTAGGTCTCTTTTATATCTTTCCCCTCTCACCCTAAACCTATGCCCTCCAGTTCTGGACTCCCCGACCCCAGGGAAATGACTTTATCTATTTATCCTATCCATGCCCCTCATAATTTTGTAAACCTCTATAAGGTCACCCCTCATCCTCCAACGCTCCAGGGAAAACAGCCCCAGCCTGTTCAGCCTCTCCCTGTAGCTCAGATCCTCCAACCCTAACATCCTTGTAAATCTTTTCTGAACCCTTTCAAGTTTCACAACATCTTTCCGATAGGAAGGAGACCAGAATTGCACGCAATATTCCAACAGTGGCCTAACCAATGTCCTGTACAGCCGCAACATGACCTCCCAACTCCTGTACTCAATACTCTGACCAATAAAGGAAAGCATATCAAACGCCTTCTTCACTATCCTATCTACCTGCGACTCCACTTTCAAGGAGCTATGAATCTGCACTCCAAGGTCTCTTTGTTCAGCAACACTCCCTAGGACCTTACCATTAAGTGTGTAAATCCTGCTAAGAATTAAGAGAAGTCAACCACATTGCTATGGGTCTGAATTCATATGTGGGCCAGACCAGGCAAGAACTGTAATTTCCTTCCCTAAATGATATCAGTGAACCAAATATGTTTCCCTGACAATCAGCAACAATTCTATGGTCATCACTAAGCTCTCAATTCCATTTTTTTGTAAATCGCATGCAAATTTCACCATCTGCTGTGGCAAGATTCAAACCCAGCTGCATCTCTGCATTAATAATGTAGTGATAATACCATTAGGCCAACAGCCTTCCTGACCCCACGAGAGTCATAACAAATGAACAGATAGCCTGACTCACCAATAATCAATAGGAAAAACTCAGACCAGTATCTTCCCTCCTGCAATATTTTGGCCTGAGATAAATTGAGGTTAGTTTTGATACACTGTCCCCAGTCCCAGCTCACCACCAACTGACTGTGATCACCCCAACTAAGTGCAGTCAATGAACAAATCTATAGCTCTATAAAAAATAAAAACCGAAAGAACTGCAGATGCTGGAAACCAGAAACAAAAATATAAATTGCTGGAAAAAGGTTTATATTCAATGGAGTTTAGGAGGATATGGAGGGATCTAACTGAAACTTTTAAGAATACTGACAGAGTAGATGTTGGGTAAATGTTTCCATTGATAGGAAAGACTAGGACCCAAGGGCAGAGCCTTAGAGTAAAAGGAAGACATTTTAGAATGGAGATAAGGAGGAACTTCTTCAGCCAGAGAGTGGGGAATCTATGGAATTCACTGCCAGAGAAGGCTGTGGAGGCCAGGCCACTGATTATTTTAAGACTGAGATAGATAGGTTCTTGAGTATCAAGGGGATCAAGGGTTACAGGGAGAAAGCAGGAGAATGGGGTTGAGAAGCTTATCAGTCATGATTGAATGGCAAACCAAATTCGAAGGGCTGAATGGCCTAATTTCTGCTCCTACGTCTTATGGTCCAATAGGTTTGGCAGCATCTGTGGAGAGAGGTCAGAGTTAATGTTTCAGGTCCGGTGACCCCTCCTCAGAATAGAACTCAGAAACCTATAGCTCTCTTGGCCTCAGTGCCTTGGCCATTTACTCACTGACAGTCTATTCTATACATGAGGGCTTCCCAAAGTGGGGGACAGGTCGGATCACAAGCTGAATTTTTGGGGTCGTGAGTTAAGAGGCAACAATGGTCATTGTGGAGCTCTGGCCCCCCTCCCCCGACTCTCATGTGCATTGCGTTGCCCCCCATCCCCTGCTGTCAGAAGTCTTCACCACCCACTCCCTCCAACAAACCCCCCCCCTTCCCCCCCCCCCCCCCCCCCAGCTTTCAGTTCTCATAAACAAATATTGACAATATTCAAGTATAGCAATGGGGTCACAATAGGAAATGGTTTGGGAAACACGGCTTATTTTATTCCTATCTTGTTGTATTTCTCTGGTCGGCGTTCAACTCTTCCCATTTGAAGCTATGGAATCCTAGCCAGGCTGTTACAAAAAAATCTCTCTAATTTCATCAAACACACCAGATCCATCACTACTTAAATAATTCAGCACTGTTCTTCTCTTACAGGGGGCAAAATGCTTGTGGGAGATGCAAGGGTCAATTAAACAACTCTTCCTTTGCCTTTAACAGTAGGGAACTGCAATCATAGTTATTGGATTTTCTCTGCAATCTGGGGATGTGACCTCAAGCTTGATTCATTATTTTATCCAGTCAGGCAAAATTAGCTCGACATAAGGGCCAAGCTTCAAAGCAGATTTCTCTGTTTTTTTTCCAGTGCTTATTTCTCTTGGCTACCTCAGCTTGATTTCTCTGTGAAATTTATCGTCTAATTAATATGAGCCCTCTCAGGCTTCTTAAGGACAGACTGGCCTTTGATGCCAACTCTTTATCAACTCGGGTTGCTGATTCTTCCATCAACTTTTAGGCAACTTTTTTTTCGTTGGTCTTGTCACCAGCTCCATATAGCCTCTTTCAGTCAGAGAGGCCACACACATTTCTCAGACATTTCTAACCAGTTGCCAGTGGTTTGACCTCTTCAACAATTTACTACCATTCCAGCTCAATTCATCCCCAACAACACTGCACTACATCATGTATTACAGTATCCAGGTAAGGAAAAGGAACTTAAATAGTGATAAGTGAAAGTCCCAAAAGACCATAGGCTGCTCTCTTATTAGAGAGAGAGAGAGAGAGAGAGAGAGCGAGCACTGGTGGTGAGTTTAACTTTGATACAAGGAAGAGAGGGACACCAGATAGATACTCAGGCCATTAAGGTAGATCAGAGAATAAAGTGGAATCCAGTGTTTTGCATCTCAAAGGACATGGGATGGAATTCAACTTTGGAAATGTTGATCAGCCTCCTGTTTTATACCCTCCTGTTTTATACCCTCCTGTTAACCTAACTCGCTATTTAAACAGCTAAGTGTTCTTCACCCGCCCATTAAATGCAAACTAGGGTACATGGGGTATGTAACAGGTAACCTGATACACATGGGCTGATGAAAATGATGACCATGAAGAAATGAAATAGTTCAACCAGCTCGCCTTAGTGCAACCATGTCCATAACCCCATGCCTACCTACCGAACGCCACAGAGGATGTGAAACTGGATCGAAACCCAAGACAATGGGAGATAGCAAGGGGACTTGGAAAGATGTCTCTGGCCCCCTAGATAATAGCGAGGAGACCACTCTGGCCATCAGTAACATTATAGGACACCTCTACCTATTGTAGAAGGTGACCTCAGCGCAGCTAGAATCAGGTCCTGTTCCCATTTGAAAGAACTCAGTGAATCACCACACACAGTGTTGGCCTGTTTTACTGGTCCACCCATTCTCTAGGACAAGAACCCCTCACAATCTGTCCTTACTTCAAACCCTGGCTCCCCCTAACTTATTCAAGCTAGAACTTTCAATCTCCCAAAAACCTCAATCAAATCACCATCAACCACAGTCAAGATCTTCAAGATTTTGAAGGGTTAGGGTTAAATAAATAAGAATTGATTGTTTATACAGCTGGCACAAAGCTAAGATAGGACAAGAATAAAAAGGTGGATGAGTGAGAAGAAAGTTCTCAACAAGGAGCGCTTTTAAACAATCTTGAAAGTTGTTTACACTCTGACTCTGAAAACTCAATCTTGCTCTTGACACCCCCCATCCAACACCAAGAGAGTTTAACTGGTAGCATTGTGAGGAAGTGGTTCTGCAAAGGAAAGCATAATTTAATTATGGCAAACATGTAAGCCAGTGGCAGAGAGAGGCCAATTAATTTATTATTCTGTGATGCTTTAATTAAGATGGAAAATGCTTTGAAGATTCTAGTATCTTGCTGATTCCTCTTTTTATGTCAAAATTGAATCCTCAAAGGAATAAAATGTCCAAATATTTTAAAAGAAGATTAACTTTAGCTTGTGTTCTTGTGCAGCTATGAAATGTCGGGTTAATGTTTTAATATGAACCTATGTTTTTCAAGGAGAAATCAAAATGCTTGCTATTCTCTTTTTATTAAGCTGTTTCGAGGCTCTTGTGTCCTTGACCCTAAGTGAGAACTACTTTTGTTACATTTCTTATAAATACATTTAGATTAGATTATCTACAGTGTAGAAACAGGCCTTTCGGCCCAACAAGTCCACACCAACCCTCCGAAGAGTAACCCACCCAGACCCATTTCTCTGTCTAATGCACCTAACACTACAGGCAATTTAGCATGGCCAATTCACCTGACCTGCACATCTTTGGACTGTGGGAGGAAACTGGAGCACCTGGAGGAAACCCCCGCAGACACGGGGAGAATGTGCAAATTCCACGCAGACAGTTGCCTGAGGCAGGAATTGAACCCGGGTTCCTGGTGCTGTGAGGCAGCAGTGCTAACCACTGAGCCACCATGCCGTTTATTTAAAAAATGGTTTTGTGACTTTCAGAAGGAGAAGGATATCATGAGGTGTTTGGCTGGGGAGGGTTACCTTTGTGACTCATATATCATGGAGAACAATGGTCTTTGACTTTGACTTGTGTTTCTTGTGGTGTCTCCTCCACATTTGTACCCGATTCTGCCTACAGGGCAGTGGTCTTGTGACTCAGTGTGTAACATCCCTGCCTCTGGGTCCTGAGCTCCATGTTGAAGTCGCACTCCAAGGGAACTTGATGGCCAATGAAGTTGCATTCACTTTTTGGCCAAACAGTTTGACTATCGACCTGCAACACAGAATGCTGAGAGAAACTGTGAGAATTGCACGTACAAACTTACAGCTACTCGATGAAGGAGCATCGTTCCAAAAGCTGGTACTTCCAAAGAAACCTGGTGGATTATGACCTGGTGTTGTGTGATTTTTAACTTTGTTCACCCCAGTCCAACACTGACACCTCAACATCAAGTTTACAGCAGGGAGAGAATCATAAAGTCATACAGCACAGAAACAGGCCCTTTGTTCCAACTCATCCATGCTGATTAGATATCCTAAATTAATCGAGTCCCATTTGCTATCATTTAGCCTATATCCCGCTAAACCATTCCTATTTGTGTGCCCAGAGGCCATTCTGCCCATCATGTCCATGCCAGTCATCAAACATCTATCCAATCTAATCCCATTTCCCAGCATATGGTCCATAGCCTCGCGTGCCGTGGTGCTTCAAATGATCATCGAAAGATTTCTTAAATGTTGAGATGGCTCTCACTTCAACCACCCATTCAGGCAGTGAGTTTGAGGTACCCACCACTCTCTGGATAAAGTAAAATCTTCCTTAAGTCCCTTCAAAATCCTTTCCTCTTTACCTTAAATCTATACCTTCTGGTTATTCACGCCACTACTCAGGGAAATGCTTTCTTCCTATCCACCTTAACAATGCCCCTCACAATTCTGTGTGCCTGAATTTGGTCTCCCCTCTGCTCGAAGGAAAACATCGAGGAGAAAGTGAGGTCTGCAGATGCTGGAGATCAAAGTTGAAACTTTATTGCTGGAACAGCACAGCAGGTCAGGCAGCATCCAGGGAACAGGAGATTCGATGTTTCGGGCACAGGCCCTTCTTCAGGAATGAGCAGAGAGTGTTCAGCAGGAGAAGATAAAAGGTAGGGAGGAAGGACTTGGAGGAGGGGAGTTGGAAATGTGATAGGTGGAAAGAGGTCAAGGTGAGGGTGATAGGTCGGAGTAGGGTGGAGGCGGAGAGGTCAAGAAGAAGACTGCAGGTCAGGAAGGCGGTGCCGGGCTGGAAGGAAACTTCCATATCCGCCACAGATTCACCTGCACCTCCACCCACATCATCTACTGCATCCGCTGCAGCCGGTGTGGCCTCCTCTATATTGGGGAGACAGGCCGCCTACTTGCGGAGCGATTCAGGGAGCACCTCTGGGCCACCCGGACGAACCAACCCAACCAACCTGTGGCACAGCATTTCAACTCCCCCTCCCACTCCACCGAGGATATGCAGGTCATTGGACTCATCCACCGCCAAACCACAACAACCCGACGGTCGGAGGAGGAGCGTCTTATCTTCCGACTGGGAACCCTCCAACCGCAGGGGATGAACTTGGACTTCACCAGTTTCTTCATCCCCCCTCCCCCCACCTTGTCTCAGCCGGATCCTTCCAGCCCGGCACCGCCTTCCTGACCTGCAGTCTTCTTCTTGACCTCTCCGCCTCCACCCTACTCCGACCTATCACCCTCACCTTGACCTCTTTCCACCTATCACATTTCCAACTCCCCTCCTCCAAGTCCCTCCTCCCTACCTTTTATCTTCTCCTGCTGAACACTCTCTGCTCATTCCTGAAGAAGGGCCTGTGCCCGAAACGTCGAATCTCCTGTTCCCTGGATGCTGCCTAACCTGCTGTGCTGTTCCAGCAATAAAGTTTCGAAGGAAAACATCCCCAGCCTCTCTAGTCTCTCTTCGTTTGCTCCAGCCCAGGCAACATCCCACAATGAGTCTCCTCTCTATTGCAAACGCAACCAAAACTGTACACAGTACTCAAGCTGTGGTCTACCATCATATTATACAGCTCCATCGCGAACCCCTTACTCTTGTAGTCAATGCCTCAGCTAACAAAGGCAAGAATTGCATTTGCAAAATTAACTTGCTGGACCTCTACTTTAAAACATCCAAGGCGAGATGGACCAGTATGTGTTATTCACCAGGTTTACTGGGCTTTCCTTCTGGGACTTCCTTCCAATGCTGGCCAGTGGCAGGCAGTAAAAACAGGAGAGATTCCTAGTCAGCCATATGATGGAAAGAACTTTGCAATCTCTGCCATCATTATCTATAGTCCCAAGACTGGTTATGTGTGAAAGCGCATGTTGCAACTGCAACTCGGACTCCCTGAGTGAACTGGAATACACCACTGTCGAACCCATCATGCAGCTTATAAGATGCTGGAATTTGAGATATAAGGGCCTTATTGTGTAATCACAATACAAACAAGTCTCCTTGAACTTTCTCCAAGTTCCTCCACTGGAACAAAGCTCTGCCATAAAACTGGACATACCCTAATTTACAAATATGAATAGCCTTGAATTACACATTGTTTTGAATTGGGGGCGATATAGTTCTCTGAACTTTATGACCATATTTTTCTGGCATAGTTATTTCTCTGGTCTTTTAGTTCCAATTTTCTCCAATGTTAATTAAAAAAAGAATCTCCACTCATGCTGATTGTATATTGTCTCTTCTATGGTCCCCTTTATGGTCTAAGTCAAGTGAAACATTGCAACATTTCTCTGGTGCACACTGTCGGACCGCTGTGCAGAACTAACAATGAAATGAATAAAATAACTCAAAGAATAAATAAACTGATGTGCATTTACTGATGTTTTTGTCCCTGCAGGTTACACAAATATCTATCAAATCATGCCAATTCAATGTCAAATAATCATATGCTAATGATACTTGGGTGCAATTTAATATCACAAAATATATGGGCTCTGCACTGAACATATCATCAGTTTGTTTCCAAGGAGGATACCTCAGTCTGAGATGTCAGAGAGGAAATTTTCCCAGCTGGTTCCTGAAATTGAGGTAGACAAGCAGGAAGCTGGAAGAACACAGCAAGTCAGCCAGCATCAGGACGTGGAGAAGTCAACATTTCAGGTTTAACCCTTCTTCAGCACTGGGGGTGGGGGTGAGGGGAGTTGCAAATAAAGAGAAGGAGGGTGGGGGATGGTTTTGGTTGGGGGTGTTGCAGGGTGGTATGATGGGGATAGGTGAATACAGGTGATGGGTATGATCTGGTTGGTCGATGGGAGGAATAAATCCAGTTGGTAGCTGGAAGGAAAGGTTAGTCAGAGGAAAGGAAGGGATGGGAAGGGGCTAGGAAGGGACTCAGGGGATGGAAAGGGAGGTTATTTGAAGTTTGAGAACTCAGTGTTGAGTCCTCCGGGCTGTAGGCTGCACAGGTGGAAGATGAGGTGTAGTTCCTCCAATTTGTGGTCCGATTTACTGTGTCAATGAAGGATTGGAGGAACAACATCTCATTTTCCACGGGAGGAAGGGTTAAAGCACAAACATTGACTTCTCCATCTCCTGATGCTGCCTGGCTTGCTTTGTTCTTCCTTGGATTTCAGCATCTGCAGTTTTTTTTTGTCTCTAACTAGGTTCCTGAAATTGGGCAAAAAAAAGACTCTCAATTATTTTGCACTTTCACCTTATCCACTTGTGTTGTTACTTTCAGGGAAATCGTAGACATATATACCCAGATCCCTCTGCAAGTTGATGCTACAAAGAGTTCTGCCATATACTGTAAACTCCCTCCTGCATTAGATCTTTCAAAATTCATCACTTCACATTCATCAGGATTAAAGTCCATCTGGCAAGTCTATGTTCTGATGTAGGAGGAGAAAGTGAGGTCTGCAGATGCTGGAGATCAAAGTTGAAACTTTATTGCTGGAACAGCACAGCAGGTCAGGCAGCATCCAGGGAACAGGAGATTCGACGTTTCGGGCACAGGCCCTCCTGAAGAAGGGCCTGTGCCCGAAACCTCGAATCTCCTGTTCCCTGGATGCTGCCTGACCTGCTGTGCTGTTCCAGCAATAAAGTTTCAACTATGTTCTGATGTATCCTTTGGCAGCTCCTCCAAACTTTCTGTCATCTGCAAATTGACGAATCATGTACATTCTCCTCCAAATGATTTGTATACATTACAAACAACAGGGATCCCAGCACTGATTCCTGTGGGACACCACTGGTCACAGATCTCCAGTCAGGCAAACACCCTTCCACTGCTACTCTCTGTCTTCTATGGCCAAACCAGTTCTGTATCTATCTTACCAGTTCACCGTGGATCCCATATGACTTCACCTTCCATATCAAGGTACCATGAGGGACCTTCTCAATGGCCTTGCTAAAGTCCACATAGATAACATCTACCACCCTTTCCTCATCAATTATCTTTGTCACTTCCTCAAAAAATTCACAGTCGAAGAGTGTGGTGCTGGAAAAGCACAGCCGGTCAGGCAGCATATGAGGAGCAGGGGAGTTAACATTTCAGACATAAGCCCTTCATCAGGAATGCCTGAAACATCGACTCTTCTGCTCCTCGGATGCTGCCTGACTGGCTGTGCTATTCCAGCACCACACTCTTCGACTCTGATCTCCAGCATTTGCAGTCCTCACTTCCTCCTCAAAAAAAATCAATCAAGTTTGTAAGATGTAAAATCCCCACACAATTCATAACATATAGGAGCAGAATTAGGCCATTCAGCCCCTCAGGTCCGCTCTGCCATTTGATCATGGCTGATAGTCCCCTTGCCCCCGTTTTCTTGCCTTCTCTCCTTATCCCTTCAACCCATTACCAATTACATATTGGTCTAACTCCTCGCTACATTTACTCACTATCACGAACACCAACAGCAAAATGTCAAGATGATGCATGCCTCCCTGGTGCCAGGGTCAAGGATGTCTTGAAGAGGGTGCAGGATATTGTTAGGGGAGAGTGACCAGCACGAGGTCATTGTGCATGTTGGTACCAACAACATAGGTAAAGGAAAGGGGTGAGGTTCTGCAAAGAGAATAGTGGAAACTAAGCAGGAGGTTAAAAGATAGGTCTTCGAGGGTAGTAATATACTACCGTTACCATGTACTAATGAGAGTGGGAATAGGAGGATAGAGCAGATGTACGTGTGATTGAGAAGCTGGTGGAGGGAACAAAGATTCACATTTTTGGATAATTGGGATCTTTTCAGGGGTAGAAATGACCTGTATAAGAGGGACAGGTTCCACTTGAATTGGAAAGGGATCAATGTCCATGTAGGGAGATTTGCTAATGCTATTTGGAAGGCTAGTAAGGGGATTGGGGAGAGTATGGGAACCAAAGCGATCGTGAGAAAAGAGGCTGAGGTAGGTACAGTAGACAAGAGGAGCCAAGGCAGACAAGAGCTTGGCAGAGAATGAGGTAAGACTGATAAATTAAATTGCATTTTCTTCAATACAAGAGGCCTGACAGGAAATGCAGGTGAACTTCGGGCACAGTTGGGAACATGGAACTGGGTTGTAGCTATTACAGAAATGTGGCTCAGAGAGGGACAGGACTAGCAGCTTAATGTTCCAAGCTATAGAGGCCATAGGAAGGATAGAAAAGGAAGCAAGAGAGGAGGGGGAGTAGCATTTTTGGTTAGGGATAAGATTAGGGCTGTACTTAGGGAGGATATTACTGGGAGATCATCTAGAGAAGTCATATGGTTGGAGCTGAGAAATAAAAAAGGGCTGATCACCTTGTTGGGATTGTATTATAGGCTTCCTCAATAATCAACGGGAAATTGAGAAGCAAATATGTAAGAAGATCTCGGTAGTGATTGCTGGGCCTCTTGCTGAGATATTTGTTTCATCGATAGTCACAGGTGAAGTGCCGGAAGACTGGAGGTTGGCAAACGTGGTGCCACTGTTTAAGAAGGGTGGTAAGGACAAGCCAGGGAACTATAGACCAGTGAGCCTGACCTCGGTCATAGGCAAGTTGTTGGAGGGACTCCTGAGGGACAGGACGTACATGTATTTGGAAAGGCAAGGACTGATTCGGGATAGTCAACATGGCTTTGTGCGTGGGAAATCATGTCTCACAAACTTGATTGAGTTTTTTGATGAAGTAACAAAGAAGATTGATGAGGGCAGAGCAGTAGATGTGATCTATATATGGACTTCAGTAAGGCGTTCGACAAGGTTCCCCATGGGAGACTGATTAGCAAGGTTAGATCTCATGGAATACAGGCAGAACTAGCCATTTGCATACAGAACTGGCTCAAAGGTAGAAGACAGAGGGTGGTGGTAGAGTGTTGTTTTTCAGACTGGAGGCCTGTGACCAGTGGAGTGCCACAAGGGTCGGTGCTGGGCCCTCTACTGTTTGTCATTTACATAAATGATCTGGATGCGAGCACAAGAGGTACAGTTAGTAAGTTTGCAGATGATAACAAAATTGGAGGTGTAGTGGACAGCGAAGTGGGTTACCTCAGATTACAACAGGATCTTGACTAGATGGGCCAATGGGCTGAGAAGTGGCAGATGGAGTTTAATTCAGATAAATGCGAGGTGCTGCATTTTGGGAAAGCAAATCTTAGCAAGACTGAACAAAGAGACCTTAGAGTGCAGGTTCGTAGCTCCTTGAAAGTGAAGTCGCAGGTAGATAGGATAGTGAAGAAGGCGTTTGGTATGCTTTCCTTTATTGGTGTGAGTATTGAGTACAGGAGTTGGGAGGTCATGTTGCGGCTGTACAGGACATTGGTTAGGCCACTGTTGGAATATTGCGTGCAATTCTGGTTTCCTTCCTATCGGAAAGATGTTGTGAAACTTGAAAGGGTTCAGAAAAGATTTACAAGGATATTGCCAGGGTTGGAGGATCTGAGCTACAGGGAGAGGCTGAACAGGCTGGGACTGTTTTCCCTGGAGCGTTGGAGGCTGAGGGGTGACCTTATAGAGGTTTACAAAATTATGAGGGGCATGGATAGGATAAATAGGCAAAGTCTTTTCCCTGGGGTCAGGGAGTCCAGAAATAGAGGGCATAGGTTTAGGGTGAGAGGGGAAAGATATAAACGAGACCTAAGGGGCAACTTTTTCATGCAGAGGGTGGTATGTGTATGGAATGAGCTGCCAGAGGATGTGGTGGAGGCTGGTACAATTGCAACATTTAAGAGGCATTTGGAAGGGTTTATGAATAGGAAGGGTTTGGAGGGAGATGGGCCGGGTGCTGGCAGGTGGGACTAGATTGGGTTGGGATATCTGGTCGGCATGGACGGGTTGGACCGAAGGGTTTGTTTCCATGCTGTACATCTGTATGACTCTATATCTGTAACAATAATAGGGTTATAATGAAAGGCGATTTTAACTTTCCAAACATAGACTAGAACATAGAAATCGTGTCTCACTAATCTGAATGAGTTTTTTGAAGAGATGACAAAGATGATTGATGAGGGCAAAGTGGTAGATGTTGTCTATGTGGACTTCAGCAAAGCAGTTAACAAGGTTCCACATGGTAGACTGAATAGTATGGTTAGATCACATGGGATCCAGGGAGAGCTAGCCAATTGGATATAAAAATGGCTTGAAGGTAAGGGACAGAGGGTGGTGGTAGCGGGTTGTTTATTGGACTGGAGGCCTGTGATCAGAGGTGCACCACAAGGATCGGTGCTGGGTCCACTGTTTTTCATCATTTACATAAATGATTTGGATCTGAATATAGGAGTCAAAAAGTGTGGTGCTGGAAAAGCACAGCTGATCAGGCAGCATTTGACGAGCAGGCGAAAGTGAGGACTGCAGATGCTGGGGATTAGAGTCAAGAGTGTGGTGCTGAAAAACACAGGAATTCCGATGAAGGGCTTTTGCCCGAAACGTCAATTTTTCTGCTCCTCGGATGCTGCCTGACCTTGGATGCCCTCTCAGCATCCAAGGATCAGGAGAGTCGACATTTTGAGCATCAGCTCTTCATCAGGAATTTTTCCTGTGAATATAAGAGGTATAGTTAGTAAGTTTGCAGATGACACCAAGATATGTAGTGTAGTGGACAATGAAGAAGTTTATCTCAGAATACAATGGGATCTTGATCAGATGGGCCAATCGACCAAGGAGTGGCAGATGAAGTTTAATTTAGATAAATATGAGGTGTTGCATTTCGCAAAGGTAAATCAGGGCAGGACTTATAAAGTTAATAGTAAGGCCCTGTGGAGTGTTGCTGAACAAACAGACCTCAGGGTGCAGGTGCATAATTCCTTGAAAGTGGTGTGGCAGGTAGATAGAATACTGAAGAAGGCCTTCAATGGTCCTAACATCACCTATAGGAGTTGGGATGTTTTGTTGTGGCTGTACAGGACATTGGTGAGGCCTGCTTACAATACTGGTTACCCTTCTGTAGGAAGGATGCTGTTAAACCTGAGACAGTGCGGAAAGATTTACACGGATATTGCCAGGACTGGAGGGTTTGAGCTCTGGGGGGGGGTAGGCTGAATAGTATGCGGCTTTTTCTCCCTGGAGCTTCAAAGGCTGAGGGGTGGCCTTATGGAGGTTTATACAATCATGAGGAGCATGGATAGGGTGGATATCCAAGGTCTTTTTCTGAAAATGGGGGTGTCCTAAACAAGAAGGCATATGGTGCCTTTTTGGTGAAAGGGGAAAGATTTAAAATGGACCTGAGAGATAACTTTTTCACATAGAAATGTCTGGAACGAGCTGTTAGAGGAAGTATTGGAGGCAGTTATAATTACAACATTTAAAATGCATCTGGATGGGTATATAAGCAGGAAGGGTTTAAGAGGGAGATGGGCCAAAAGCTGGCAAATGGTTCAAGGTCAGATTTGGATGTCTGGTTGAGTTGAACCAAAGGGTCCATTTCTGTGCCGTATGATTCTATCTGATCAGTTCCTGGGGACTTGCCTACCTTAATGCTTTTCAAAACATCCATCACCTCCTCCTTTTTTATATCAATATGTCCTGGAATACCAACACACCACTCCCAAGCCTCACCATCTACCATGCCCTCTTTTGTCAATACCAATGCAAAGTATTCCTTAAGGACCTCACCCACTTCCCTCTGGCTCCATGCATAAATTCCCTGCTTTATCCTTGATTGGACCTATCCTTTCATCAGTTACCCTCTTGCTCCTTACACATGTATAAAACACCTTGGGATTTTTCTTAATCCTGTTTGCCAAAGACATTTCATGACCTCCCCTATAGCTTTCCAAAATCCTTGTTTGTGTTATTTCCTGCTAACTTTGAATTACTTTGAGCTTTGTGTATGCTTTCTTTTTCTTTTTGACTGGGCTCACAATTTCTCTTGTCAGCCAAGGTTCCCGAATCTTATCCTTCATTTTCACAGGATCTAGTGGTTTGCAGCTTCACTGTATCCCAACATTTCCCAGCCTTATAGAGTGGACGTACAAAAAGATGGCGGCGCCCATGGCTGTTCCCGTACAGGACGCTATTCCGTACGGCAGCTGTTGATAGCTTTGAACTTTGCCCCTGATTCACTTCCTCCTTCCTTTTCCGGTGAGGCCGGTTGCAGGTATGGCGTTAATGGAAGCAGTGGAAGGGTTGACGGATAATCGGGCGCCATCCGCGGTCATCGGATGTCTTATGGGCCGGGCACCCGCGGGTTGTCATTCCTCCGCAAGAGAGGGTCTCTTCGGGGCGGATATTGATCGAGTGTTTGTAAGATGAGGCGGATCGGGGAAGGGTTCGGATCCGGGTCCCAGCGAGGCCTTGTACCCGAGGCCGCTGTTGGCAGGGATGGAGAGGGAGGATGGTGGAGTGCGGCAGAGCGGGGACTTGGACCTTATTCTCGGACGTTTCACGGTGCTTTGTATCCAGTGGAGCATGTATTTAAAATCTTTTTAATGTGGGAAACAGCAGCAGTCATCTGCACAGTAAGATCCCACCAAAGGTAATGCAGACAATCTGTTTCTAGCAACACTTGTTTCAAATATTGACTGGGTTGCCTGAAGAAACTCCGTGCCCCTCTCTGAAATAACCCCAAACGACCTTTCACTTCAATCTCAGAGGTCAGATAGGAATCTTTTATTTACAGTCATAGAGATGTACAGCACAGAAACAGACCCTTCGGTCCAACCTATCCATGCCGACCAGATATCCCAACCCAATCTAGTCCCACCTGCCAGCACCCGGCCCATATCCCTCCAAACCCTTCCTATTCATATACCCATCCAAATGCCTCTTAAATGTTGCAATTATACCAGCCTCCACCACATTCTCTGGCAGCTCTGACTTGGATGCGAGCATAAGAGGTACAGTTAGTAAATTTGCAGGTGACACCAAAATTGGAGGTGTAGTGGACAGCGAAGGGGGTTACCTCAGATTACAACAGGATTTGATCAGATGGGCCAGTGGGCTGAGAAGTGGCAGATGGAGTTTAATTCAGATAAATGCGAGGAGCTGCATTTTGGGAAAGCAAATCTTAGCAGGACTTATACACTTAATGGTAAGGTCCTAGGGAGTGTTGCTGAACAAAGAGACCTTGGAGTGCAGGTTCATAGCTCCTTGAAAGTGGAGTTGCAGGTAGATAGGATAGTGAAGAAGGCGTTTGGTTATGCTTTCCTTCATTGGATAGAGTTGAGAGGCCATGTTACAGTTGTATAGGATATTGGTTAGACCACTGTTGGAATTTTGCGTGCAATTCTGGTCTTCCTGTCGGAAAGATGTTGTGAAACTTGAGAGGGTTCAGAAAAGATTTACAAGGATGTTGCCGGGGTTGGAGGATTTGAGCTATAGGGAGAGGCTGAACAGGCTTGGGCTGTTTTTCCAGGAGCGCCAGAGGCTGAGAGGTGACCTTATAGAGGTTTACAAAATTGAGGGGCATGGATAGGATAAATAGACAAAGTCTTTTCCCTGGGGTAGGGGAGTCCAGAACTAGAGGGGATAGGTTTAAGGTGAGAGCGAAAAGATCTAAAAGAGACCTAAGGGGCAACTTTTTCACACAGAGGGCAGCAACTCTGTCAGCTTCCTTGCAACAAGAAGAGCGATTACCTTTTCGGGTCCAATGTGACTTCTTTGGGCTAGTTCCTCAGCAATTCCAGCACTCGCTGTTTTTTATGCACTTTTGGTTTGTGGATTGTGTTTTAATATTCGTGCTGAAAATGTGTTGCTGGAAAAGCGCAGCCGGTCAGGCAGCATCCAAGGAGCAGGAGAATCGACGTTTCGGGCATGAGCCCTTCTTCTTAATATTCGTGTCTGGCATCTCAGACAGTGCAGCACTGTGTCAGTACTTTTCTCCCAAAAGCTGTCCAACACTGCCTCAATCAATGCCTTTTCTTCAGTCAGAAGTTTGAGTCCCTCTTCAGAGATTTGAACACAGATTTCAGGTTGATGCTCCAGTCTTGTCGAATCTGTTGTACAGAAAGCTGCTGAAAATTGGTTTACTAGGTACTCTTTTGTCAAATCTTCTTCCTTGTTTTCACATTCTTCTAAACCTTGTTCCTTCATATCTCTAATCTTCAGCTCGATAACCCTCAGATACATCTGCTCCTCTGCAGCCCTGGTCTCATGCAGGTCCATGATTTTTATTATTCTGTCAGAGGCAATTACACTTAAAGTCTCTGTACGA
Source organism: Chiloscyllium plagiosum (assembly GCF_037043375.1). NCBI lineage: Eukaryota > Metazoa > Chordata > Chondrichthyes > Orectolobiformes > Hemiscylliidae > Chiloscyllium > Chiloscyllium plagiosum. Next base: position 14,191,633 of record NW_028270174.1, read on the forward strand.
AGCTTTGGAATTTCTTTCCTAAACCCCTTTTTTAAATCTCTCCTCTATAAGTTGTTTGTAAAAGCTACCTCCACCTTCAAAATTCTAATCATCTGTTCTGATGTCTCTATATGTGGCACAATTCCAGATGTGTCATGTGGTGGGATAACTTCCAATGTTAACTTGAGGTTTTGGAACACTTTCTGCCTCGTTGTCACTAGCTATTGGCAACTAGTTGGGTGCTAAAGTTGGGTTCCCATTCCAGTTCACTTTGTACTGCTGAACACTTGCTCCTGTTAACTTTCTAACCCTTTACTAGTTTCATCTAGACTCTCCTACTGCTACTGCAACTTAAAGCACTTCTAAAATTCTGAACTTATCATGCCATTAATGTCTTGCAATGATTGGATGTTACAACAGAAAAGGAGGCCATTGGCTCTTCCTGTTAGTGCCCTTTTATTTGGAGCTGTGCTTCATTTGCTTCAGTTGCCTGTTCTTGCCTGTGTCCCTGCAGGAATTTTTCTCCGCGTATTTATGCAGATCTCTGCTTAAAAGCTAATTTTGAGACTAAGATGCAGAGGTTGCACCAATTCTGACCCTCAGAATCAGTTTCTTGACTGCTCTCTGCTTTGCCGCCAGTGGCACTACAGTTTGAACAAAGAAGTACCATTGCATTTTTGACATTGTTGCAATGCAGGGAATAAACCAAGGTTACTTATTTCAAATCCAAGTCGATTAGTTGCCTCGTTGCCTCAGAGCTGAATGGTAGGTTACATTTGGTGACACAAGACCTGAACTGTGAAGCTTTATCTCAAAACAGCTGAAATTATCGTTTTGACTGTTTCCTCTTTATTTTCCAGGTCTGAAAGATGGTTCAACGCCTGACATACCGCCGTAGGTTGTCCTACAACACCGCCTCCAACAAGAAAAGATTGTAAGTACTGGATGTTGAAGCAGGTGAAAGCCATTCACTTAGTCCATGACTCAATTATATCTTGAGCTATATGTGTCTGCCACTCTTGATATCCTTACCTCACTAAAAGCCATCAATCAAATTTTGAGTTGACTTCCGCCCGGAACATCTTTTCATGAGAGAGTTCCTGATTACCATTGCATTTACTGTAAAGTACAGTCTTGGAACGGTCTACCTCAAAATTAGAGGCCCTGCTTTTTGTTCCGGGATCTCTCAGCAGAGGAAATAAGATGGTGAGAGAGAACATCAATTTTAGTCAGCTTAAGTATCTCCATTTGATTACTCTATAATCTTCTATCTTCAAGGGAATACAAGCTTTTCCAATTTAACCTTGCTAGCACTTGATGTCTTGGGAGTATAATTTTCTTGGGGGGAGAAAACAGTTAACCTTTTTCTAATTGTGAAGGTCTCGCACACCGGGGAACCGCATTGTGTTCCTGTACACAAAGAAGGTCGGCAAAGCACCAAAGTCTGCATGTGGCATCTGTCCTGGAAGACTCCGTGGTGTAAGTAGTCACTTCACCTTGATGGGGAAGGGTTTTGTGTGTGTGTAAAATCTCATTGAGACATTGCGAAGTGCCTATTCTACAGCTGCGATCTGGACTGAATATATTTATTCTGGTTTCTTTGTCAAAATGCAATGGAGTCACAGTTTTGTGATCTGATGGAGTAATTAATGCCCTAATGATTTCCACTGGAGTAACAAGAAAAGTTTTTTGTTAATGTTCTTGTTTGAATAATACAAAGTTTTCATAGTGCAAAGGAAAGACCATAAATGTTTAACTGATTTGGGAGTCCTTGGTGTGGGCCATCAGTTTAAAATTAGATAAACGTTAAGGAATGCTTCATTGAGCCAGAAATATTTCACTGCATGATTGAGTTAGAGGCCAGTGCATTAAATAAGTAGCTAAGCAAAGAAAGATGTAAAAATACCTGGTGAGCAGAGTGAGTTTTGAATTATCATAGTAAAATAAAATTAATTAACATTAATTGAGCACAAGACAACTCCTGGCGTATTACTTTACGACTGTTAGTTGTTGAATTCTCTTTTCTGAGAGGGACGCTGTTCCTATTAGATTCTGTGCTGTGGTTGTGAACTGTATTGTGATCATCCATACATCCTAATTTTGTATTATGAAATTTAAATTGCTGACACAGTTCCACTATTTGACCAAGACATTACTATAAAGGTGATGAATGTTGTGAAAACCCAGCTTCTTCACTAAGACCCTTTGGGAAGAGAACCCAACCTAGCAATAGGACTGTAGTTCTAAATTGATACCCAGTGGTCATTCAAACCGGGTGGCCATTGCTGTCACCAGTGATTCATATCTTAGAAGAAAGTTTCAGCATTGAACTTATGCTTTCATGCATTTATTCAGGTTTATTTATTTCTTGTGCATGAATTGAGTGAGATTAATGTTATGCAGTGGGAAACTTCCTACTTCGGGTGCACAGTCTTCTAATGGCACTTACTCCAGGTTGTGTACAGCTGAGCTGGAAGCAAAGTGAATCTTCTTCTGTTCTCTCCTAATGACAGAGCAACCCGTTCTGTACAAGTGAAGTCCATTTTCTTGTCTTTGTCGACCAGTGAAGTTTCCAATTAAGTGCACTTGTTGATGTAAGATGTCTAAGTGCTGGATCAAGACTAATCAAACACATTTCACGTGGGATTCTTGCAACTACAGGACACCCTCAGGCTGACTTGCCTTTGAACTGAGATGAAAAGCACTGTTTGGTCCTCTGGGTCATGCAATTCCTAGTTGTGTTTGAAGTGTGTGAAAAGAAGAACTTACTTTGAATTTTGGCCAACCATCTTCAAGCATCTTGCATTGGTCAGCTTGATCTTACTGTTTTTACAAGTTGATCAAATGGGGAATTATGTTTATATTTGGTGTTGAGTATTGCCATTTTGTGTTTCACCCGTTGACCAAAATAGTCACTGATAGCTTCCTCTTGAATTTGTGTAGATTCGGGCTGTTCGACCCAAGGTCCTAATGAGATTGTCAAAGACCAAGAAGCACGTCAGTCGAGCTTATGGTGGTTCCATGTGCGCCAAGTGTGTACGCGACAGGTAATCTTCAAAATGGCTTGTTCCTAATAGTTGTTATTTAATCAGTTTATTAAACGTCTGATTGCAATAAAAAGCGTTTAGTACAGAGTACCTGGTGTTCTCGTATGTGATAGTTCTGCCGGTGATTGAATAGTTTCCATGTAAACTTTCAAGCAGCTGTTACAAGCTCTGGTGAGGTAAAACTGTTTTTGGTCAGTTTTCTGCTAGTGTGAAGAGAGTTTCTATCAGCCATGATGCTGAAAAATTGAGGGGTTCTTTGACAAAAGGTTTTGACAAAGCTGCTGCCATCTGATTAAACCACATGCTCTCTGTAGTTAGTTAAGATAGCGAACGGAGTGATCTTTGGGCCAGTTATTTATGAGGGGTCTAGGAAGGCTGTCTAACTTTGCCCCTGGTAAGAGGCTAAACCACTGGAAATGCTGTCACAAATTTTAGCAGGGAGGTAAAATATGTAATTAATAATTTGGCAAGATGCATGAAATAAATGTCAGGAAGTCTTGATCCAACTGTCCTGGATAGTGGTGAGACTACATAAAGAATACTATGTACAGTTTTATTCTCTCTTTTTACTTGCGTTGGATGCAATTAAGAGAAAGTTCATGTTAGAAGGCCAGTGTGTAGTCTCCTGTGATTTTCCTGTTGTGAGCTGCGGCCTGGATACTTCAACACCATGGAATTTTCAGCTCTTGATGTTGATCAGTAGTTCTACAGTGCAGGTCACTTGCGAGTATTTTGGGAAATATGACTAATCACAAATTTTTACTACCTGACACCTTTCTGTTGAGCTGTGCTTATAACTTGAATCCTTGGCCTTACATGCATTTTTTTTTTAATTTTCAGAATTAAGCGTGCATTCCTTATTGAGGAACAGAAGATTGTAGTGAAGGTGCTGAAGGCCCAAGCACAAAGCCAGAAATCGAAGTGAACCGTCTAGTTTTGTATCAACATGGAAGTAAAAAACTAATTGGAACTTGCCTTGTTTCAGAATATTTCTTATCCCCCCCCCCCCCAATGGGGGTCACAATTAGAGTATGCTCCTGGTGTGGAAAAATATTTGCCAAATCTGACACCACAATATGATTAAAGAATCCATATCACACTGGGGGGGGAAGAAAGAAAGTGGGCAACACAAGCTCTCAATTGATTAGTAAACATGCATCAAATTTCTGACAGATTGCCTGGTTGACCCTAGTTCCTTTGAGATATTGTTGGAACTTTGCCTTGGATAACAGCAGCGATTGAAGGTTTATTGCAGCTCATTGACCATCGGCTTTTGATTCAGCATGGGGTGACTGTGGTTCAGACAGTAATCTCCACTTTCTCACCACCTTCTTAACTGATTGAAGGCCTGGCATTGCCTAAAGTCAATCAAGGTTTTAAATCAATTAACATTGACCTTTATAAAATAGATTGGCTGAATATATTGCAAAACATTGTCGCCTATGGTAGTGTAGCTGGCTACCTGGAGTTAACAGTAATAATGTAGGAGGTAGAAATTACCTTGGGTTCCCTGTAATGGGGAAGTCCAGTGTGATGGTTAGATACCAAATTTTAAAAAATCTCAAGCCACTTAATATCTGATCCATTCTTTCTCTGACTTCCTGAAAGCAGCTAAGTAATTGAGACAAGCTAGATGCTGTATTACATGAAGGAGGCTCAGACCCTCCAATGAAACATATGTGCTGATGTTCATACTGCACAGAAACCTCATCATTATGTATCCTGCTCTTGCTTTCACTCTCAAAAACTGCCTCACTTCCTATGATTCCTTTCAATCATTCCATGTAATAATGAGGAAATGTAAACTAGTAAGTTTAAGGTTGTAAAATTGGATAAATTCTCAGGCCCAGATGAGATTATTTCCAAGGTCCTCCACAAGGCAAGGGAGGAGACTGCTGGAGCCAATGGCATGGATTTTTAACTCATCTCTGTCCACAGGAGAACGAGGATAGCTAATGTACTATTATTCAAGAAGGGTGATAGAGGAAAACCAAGGAGTATTAACAGCAGTAAGAGGGGAAGTGATTGGGGGGAAAAAAAAATTGAAGGCAGAATTAAACTCCTTGGAAAGGCACATATTAAGTAGTCAGTTTAGCTATTGTCAGATCATGTCTAATCATTGAGTCTTTCCAAGGTTATTAGATTAGATTACTTAGTGTGGAAACAGACCCTTTGGCCCAACAAGTCCACACTGACCCACCGAAGCGCAACCCACCCAGCCCCATTCTCCTACATTTACCCCTTAACCTAAAACTACGGGCAATTTAGCATTGCCAATCCACCTAACCTACACATTTTTGGATTGTGGGAGGAAACCAGAGCACCCGGAGGAAACCCACGCAAACACAGGAAACATGTGCAAACTCCACACAGACAGTCGCCTGAGGTGGGAATTGAACCCTGGTCTCTGGCGCTGTGAGGCAGCAGTGCTAACCACTGTGCTGCCCACAATTGTATGAAGGTAATGCAATAGTCTAATGGACTGCAGGTTTTTGACTAGATGTTATAACAGACCAGAGCAATTTGGACCAAAATTGACTTAGCTGATTGTGATGGAAGCTGAAGTCCAATGCAATGCCAGAGAGTTCTTTACTGCTTGTAATGTAATTATCTAGAAACATTAGGGTTTTTATCAGTAAGTTCATAGATGAAACAAAAATTGATGGTGTGATAAATAGCAAGAAAACCCTTAAATTACAGGTGTGTGTCAGTGAGGCTGGTCAGATAAAAACACTATGAAACAGAACATGAGCTCAAAGCAGAACAAACCTGGGGCTGAAATGCCAGCAGTGCCTGATCAAGCTGGAGTCAGATACTGTAGCAGGTTGGTAAATGATTTGAAGGAGAATATAGATGACAAACAAAAGTGGGCCCAGTAACTATCCCTGTGGAACACCACTAGTCTCAGAACTCCAGTTAAAAGAAACCTTCCAATGACTGAAGGAACATCTTCCATTCCTGTCAATTTACTGTGCCATTTGACAATACCTTAAATGGTCTACCCTATTTTAGTCATTACTATAATAAAGAAAAAAAATCAAAGGAACCGTTCATTGAGTTTTATATTCAGATTATAACAAAAGCCAGTATTCATTTGGGTTCTTTGCCACCTTCAGTGACTTAACATTCATAATTCACCCTCTCTACAGAACACAACACCCAATAATCCTTTCAGCACAGGTCTTTTATTTAAAAGAGCACTCTCCCTCACACTCTGTCTTATCCACTCAGGGCATTTCAATACCAGCGTCAGCCATGCACAGTAAATATTAAAGTTTTCAATAAGAACAAAAATTTGTTGCTTATAGAGCAGGAATGTATTCGGAAACATCACTAGACAGTCCACTCGGTATTTTTTGCACTGCATTAAGTTGGAGAATGATTACATTTAGCTAGTTTAAAAAAAAACATTATTTAGCTAGTAGCTATGATACAACGGATTCCTTCAAAATTAATAAAGGAATGGGGCCCACTTTAGACAATAATAGGGTCATTCAAAAACCCAAACAGACCATTCGCAATAAAAAGTAAAGTTTAATTACAAGTTAAACAAAAAAGGAAACAGTTTTGACTTCTAATTGCTGTCATACTGCCAGTGGAATTCTTTACACAGCTTTAATTCTAAACAGCAACAAGGGAAAACTCACATGATGAAGTAATAAATATGCTGGAGACCCTGCTCAAAATACTAAAGAAAACTGGTTTCATGAAGCAAGCATTAAGCTCAAAATTAACACTCTTACAAAATGTTTATGCATTGTTATCTTAACACTATATTTCAAAAGTACCACAGGCTAGTGATTAATAAGTTGTGCAGGCTTAAGATTTTCTATTGAGCTGCACACGTTTCCCCATTGGATCACTTCTCTTCACACCACTGATTTTCCTTTCGTACCTGGAAAGTAAAATTACATACAATTAGCACACCGGAAAGAAAAAAAAAAGCATCTTTTTCTGCTTCCTTCACCTCAATTCTGCAGCCTACGTCATGCTTTTTAACAATTTTGCTGTCTGAAAGCAGCATTCAGAAACTAACTCATGCATTTTTTAAAAAAAAGGGTAAGGCTTGTTAAGTGCACAATGCACTTAGCTAATCTATGCTGTTTCCATAGAGACTGTTGTTTCAGGCACACAAACAAAAAAGGTAACTTGACCATCTTTAGAACCTTCTTGCCCACCTTAAATGTCAGTAGAAAATTTAACTCAGTGAAAAAAGAAAAACAATGTAAAAAGCAGAGCAGAGTCATGATGAGGACAATCATAACATTAAATATTATTAACAAAGCAATATCTGCTTTGCACTGAAAGGACAAAGTTATTAAGCCACATAATTCCAAACAACAATAAAAAAAAAGAGCAACTGCACTAGTAGGTGGATCAAATGAGCACCTTGGGCAATTTGTCAAATTGAGCTTTCGTTATGCTGCTCTCAAGACCTCAAATCTCAACTTGATAAGACTACCTCCAACTGCCTAGGTGGAAACTTGCCCTGTGCCCAGATACCACATGGCTTAGAGTATTTGTCAAACAAAATATTATACTTTTATGATGCCATGCAAACTGGCCCAATGGTTAACAGGGCTGAGACACTAAATGAAGATCCTTTACGTGCCAGGTTATGCTGGAGAAGTTAAAACCACTATTAGCCGGTTGTGGCCACTTCTTCCTTCCTCCAGAGACAACACTAGTTACAATAAGACAGCAGAGAAATCATCTGCAGCTTTAAATCAATTTAGAATATTTCAAGATGTACCTGTGCCTCCTCTTCTTCAGTAAAATCATTTTTAATGTTGAATGTTTTGCGAATTTCTTCAGGGGTTTTTCCTTTAATCATGTTTGCCACTGTTTTGCAAGTTACATCAAGAAGACCCTTGATATCAAGGTAGTTTGCAGCCTGTTAAAGCAAAGAGAAAGCTCATTTAAACAATAAGAACCTTTGCCCTGGATAAATTTTATTTTTGTCAAGCTCTTGATAAGCCACATGCATCACTCAAATGGACTTAAATCAGCATTTTTTAAAAAAAGGTAGCCAATCGCCATTCTAAAACAACTAAACAAAATCCATTCACTCAACAGGTATTTTTCAGTGAACCTAGTTTGTCACCTCATAATATAATGCTGTGGTTACAAAAACTGTGGTACCAAAGACACTAAGCCATTGGCTACAGTGCTGGGCCTAACTGACCACAGAACAGGCTCTTTCAATGTTGAATATCAGGTTATTGTTCAAAACCAAAATTTGTGGTCCAACAATTAAAGTGGTACAAGATATATTTTAAAAGTAGTGCAGGTTTGGTTTCTTAAAAGAGGCGATTCTTTTATTTTGTAGAACAACAGTAAGCCATTCAGTCCTAGATAGCTTCCTCCTCCATCTCGCCTCACCAGCGGATGCTTTGTTGTTTTCTTCCCTCATTGATTCGTTGATTTGTTGGAGGGAGATCCCATCCAATTTAGTTAAGCTTTTTGAAACTGTAACTAAAGATTATGATGAAGGTTGCAGTTGATGTGGTTTACATGGCCTTAAGTAAGGCCTTTGACAAGGTCCCACATGAAAGGCTGGTCCAAAAGGTTAAGAATCCATGGTACCGAGGGCAAACTGGATCCAAAATTGGCTTGCAAATAAGAGGCAAAAGGTTGATGTTGCGAACTGCTTTTGTGAATGGAATTTTGTGACCAGCAGTGAAGAGGATGGTGTCAGGCTAAGTCTCTTATTGATCAGGTGATAAATTAGGCAGAGCAATAACAGATATATTCCTGAAAGATGTGAGATGATGCACTTTGTGGAGGATTGACACAATGAAGGGTAGGTCCATAGGGAGAATGTAGGAACAAGGTGCACAAGTCCACAGATCCGTGAAGGTGTGAACACAAGTAGATGGGATTGTGAAGGCAGCTTAGGGAATGCTTGCCTTCATTAAGTGGAGTACTGAATATACGTGCAGGGAAGTTTCAGAGCTTTAATTAAGCCACAGATGGAACACTGGGTTGGCAACCAGAACTGCACAAAATCAGAAAAAAAACGTAATTGCGCTGGAGATGTTGCTAGCAAGTGGAAAATCTCAGTTATGTGGAAAGATTGGGTTTGTTTTCCCAGGAGCAGAGGAAGCCGAGGGGGGTGCTTCTGTGCGATAGACAAGGCAGATTGAAAGAAACTCAGTCACTTTAGCAATTGCAAACCTTACACAGAGAATGTGAAGCTTTGACACTAATCTACAAAGTGTTCAAAAACTGCCAACAAATACTGACCAGTATTAATTCGAAGAGAGTACCCTGGTCGACTTTCAGAAACTCCTGATCCCACACAGGTATGTCGTCAGTTCGTTTTTCTTTGTTTTCGTCATCCTCTGGTGGGGGAGGGTCATCTCGATGATGCGTACACCACTGGATTACCTAGTGCATAAACATAGCCTTCAAGCTGGTCACTTGTCCAGGTACCTGGGAATTTACTTCCACTATCAAAGCTTGCAAAGTGGAAATTTACCACTAAACAATCTAGGCTGGATCGAGTTTGTACTAGAGTGGATACAGTGTTCAAATGCAATCCCACAAAAGACAGATGAGAGTCCAGGTAGCACTGCAAGTGCTGTGAAGTAAACTTTGACTGAAATGTAGGACATACAACTGTCAATTTTGGCAAAGCAAGCTCTAAAACAGATGATCAGACCATATAATCTCGACCTTGACTTGAACACTCCTGGTCTTTAAAAAAAGTAAAAGGATTTTATTTCTTGAAACAGACAGGTGCTCATTTTAATGATCTTGCCAAAGTTGGCAGCTTGAACAGTGCAACAACCTCCTTCTGTGCTGCATACAAGATGTCCACCTAAATTACATAATCAAGTCTCTCGAATGGGACTTGAACCTACAGACCCCCTGATTCAGAGGCCGGTTTGCTCCCAGCTCAGCCAAAGCTTACATATATCCAATTGATTTTCATTGGGCTGAAAAAGTGAAATGGATGAAAGAGGATTGAAATAGCAGTAATGGAAAATGTCACGTCTCACTTTCAAACAAAATCATAACATTTTATTTCAGATTTCCAGCAGACACAAAGTGCTGGAGAAACTCAGCAGCTCAGAGTTCAGAACCATATAGAGTCACATCAGACTTGAAACGTTAACTAGGTCCACAGATGCTACTAGTTTCTCCAGTACTTTGTTTTCATTACCACTTTACCTTTTTCAGAATAGCAGCGTTCACATTTGGGAGTGGCACTGGATCATCATCACCTTCATCATCCATACCCAGATCTGTGTTTAAAAGAGAAAAATGACAAATTCAGGACATTTATTACACTTATGAGTCATAGAGATGTACAGCAAATAAGATAGGCACATTGTGACAGCCAATGCCAAATTTTACTACGTTTCACATAAGCCTGTTGTGATCAGTTTATGCCCGAAACGTCGATTCTCCTTCTCCTTTGATGCTGCCTGACCTGCTGCGCTTTTCCAGCAACACATTTTTAAGCTCACTCTCCCAGGCTAGGTCATTACACTTCAATATAATCACAGATTCCATCCCTTCCTCAAACAGCTGCTTTCAAGTTCCCCCGAAGTGCCAGATAACTTTCCACTTAAGTTACATAGGCACAGGCATAATGTGTAACCAGCAAAAGTAGACATTCCTGTCCAATTATGGCACAGTCCCACCCATCAAACACTTAACATTAATCCTGGCATTGCAATCATACCAAAGATTTTTAAATGTTCAAAATATTCCAGAAGGATCAAAACTTTGTGGAAACAAATACAACACTGTTGTTGCTTAAAGGGACATCACGTCAGTGTTTATAACCTGACTTTTGCCTATTACTCTTGGATCTTAAAAAGAACCTTACTGCAGAATTAGTCAGGTTGTTTCCAGCTTATTTACTGCACTATCATGTTATTAGCACTGGATCTCTGCCACATCTATCAATAGCTTCCTGCAACGGTACTGCAGCTGGCTAATCCTTGCCGCATTCAATATTGTGTTAGCAGCAGGGAGCACACTCTATCATAACAGAACATAAAAGAAAAGCAAGTGTCCTAACAAAAACAGAAAGCAAATATAAATATATCGCAACCCTGACTACGGTAGTACTTTTGCTTTTAGATGTAAAATTTTCTAAAATTCACTGCTGGTAAAACTGTATTGTTAAACTGTCAAAAAAAAAATCTAATTTATAGCCTTTTCTGATATACTGGTTGAGACAGGACAAAAACATCACAGCTAAACAAAGCAAGAAAAACATTCACATCAGCTTTGTTGATACGTTTGAAGGATAGGGAGAATCGACAATCAAAATTAGCAGAACGTAAAATAGGCAATGGAGGTAACAGCAATTGGTGATCAGACTTGAAGTCTCTTGAAAGACAATACTGGGAGTTTGGAATCCACTCAAAAGCTTATTTTATAACCCTGACATTGAATCATTCCTTATCCCAGTCTCTAATCTTTCCAATAATAACACAAGTGCATAAATTGCAATTAAAAATATTGTCATCACATCAAGTGAACGTGAACAGTTAATCCTTCATTTGGGTCAGTAACACACTGAGCCAGCACAGACACCTGAATATCCAACTGAGATTTTCACACAAATGCCTGTATTATTAAATTCCATTCCCTACAGTATGGGAACAGGCCTTTCAGCCCAACCAGTCCACACCGACCTCCGAAGAATAACCCACCCAGACCCATTTCCCTCTAACTAATGTACCTAACACTATGGGCAATTTACCATGGCCAATTCACCTGACCTGCACATTTTTGGACTGTGGGAGGAAACCAGAGCACCCGGAGGAAACCCACGCAGACAGTCACCCAAGACTGGAATCGAACCAAGGACCCTGGTGCTGTGAGGCAGCAGTGCTAACCACTGAGCCACTGTGCCGTCTTAGGGACAGAACAGTACAAGCTAAGCACTGAATCAACCTGCCGGAAAGCAGAATCATGTGAAAAACATTACTGTTGTCTCAGAGCCCCTACTGGCTATACCTTCCAACATGGTTTTGATTGTGATAGACTGCTTTGCTATTTCCACATCAACCTCGAAGATCTCACCATCTGAGCTTTGTAGCTTAATGGCAGGCATTTTCTGGAAGTGAGGAGGAAAATCATGTTAACACATTTTGCAACGTTACAGAAATCATGTCTCACTTCAATCATGCCCATCCCTCAAACTCCCAACAAGTTCAAATCTCCTCACACAATCACATGATCAGTCATTCATTTTCCCATACCTTTAAAATTACCTATCCAAACATCTAGGAGCATTTTCACTTGTTTCTGCATCACCTGCTCAGTTACTATTGATTCTATCATTACAGCCACAATCTCACTAATTCTACTTCACCATTATTTTGTCATGTCCTTCACCTCCTTACGTCCCTTATTAAATAGTCCCAAGACACTTAGATATAACAAAAAAGGGTAACTTAGGGTATTTGGCAGCATTTAAAGTAGTTCCAGACAGAAATCCTTGATTAGATATGCTCACATGTTAAAGTAACTGCAGGTAACCATATTAGCTGGACTCAATGGATGTAACCAGGCCCAGGGGGTGTGACATCCAAAGAGAACCTAAGAGAACTACCGAAAAATCAGGACAAAGTATCTTCTTCCATTTTTAACAAGATGTAAGAACTACTTCCAGTTGGGGTCAGAATCTTAGGAACATGTTTCACATGGGCAAAACAGGGTTCTGATACCAAAGTAATGGGCATCATTTAAAAATGCCATTAGCAGGAGATGAGAAAGATAATGTTTTTCCTCCAGATAAATGTGTCTTTTGGTACCCTCTTCCTGATGAAGGGCCTCAGATTATTTTTAAGGCACAGGTTGAGAGATCCTGGATAAAGAGGGCGGTGGAGCTGGGGGCAAAGGAAATGGCGAGGTGAAGGGGGGGGGGGCAAGACGCAGAATGACTAGTACCACCTTACTGAAGAGTCAAGCGAAGGCCTGCTGATTCGCTCTGGAGCTGATCGAGGGAACAGAGACGGTCAGGTCAGCGGACAGAGACAAGAGTGAGAATGCACCTGCTGCCCCGGGTGACGGCGGATGGAACCTGGTGCCGGCCGTCTCCAGGGTTACCGCTACCATGGCGACAGCCACCACCCCATCCCATTGTGACGTATCCTCAGCGCGCCCCCCCAACCCAACCGACCAATGGTGGACGTGGTCAGCAACGCGGCCCCGACCGTCGCCGTACCTGCTGCGCGCGACCAGTCGTCCCACACTGACTGTGGCTTCACCTTCTGCCCGCTCGGACTCTGAGTGACCCAGTGACCCGCCGATATTTATACCTCACCCCTCCCCCCACCACCGTCACCGCGCTGAGCTCACAGGCCCCTGCAGCTCAATGCCAAGGACCCCGCCCCCCCCCCGGAAAATACACACACACACACAACCAAATCTGCGCTTCACTTATTGACGAGCATTTACTGCCCGACTCAGCTGCGAATGTATTCGTATTTTTTTGGAAATAAAGGGCGATTATCGTCGGGCCCGACGTTCAAATCAGGCGATCGCCGCAGACCACTCACATGGTGAGGGTGCATCCGGACGGAGCACGCCAACCCACCCGCCCCCTTTTGTTTTTAAACATACAGACACGCAGATAGAAAGCGCCACGGCTGGATGACTTACTTTTTGATTTCAGGGGACAGATGAGGCTCCCGTGAGCAGTGTCTTTTCCGCGGCGGGAAGGTGACTCACCGACGCACCGCAGGAACCCCCCGAAGCGTCGCTGTGGCTGTCACGTGACAGGCGGGGCGCGCTGGGTATTGTAGTTCACTCGTGCACCCCCCGGGACTACAGTTCCCGTGATGCTCCTTCTCCATTGTTCTAATCTCCGCCCCCCCCAGCCCCCAAGGGAATATGATACAAATTGTTTCTTTCTCCACAGAGATTGATGGACCTGCTGATCATTTCCAGCGATTTCTCTATTTGTGTGCATATCAGAAAGAAAGGTACCCTTGCCCCAGATACATGATCCTTCAATGTTTGTAGACTTTCCGGTATTTATAAATCAAATATAGTTTCTCAACATTAATCCTCAAGAGAGTGGGAAATAAAGTTGACAATGGCTAGACAATACTAGGTTGAGTTGCAGTTCGCATTCTGATTAAGGACTGACTTTTACAATATAATATGGTGATTGATTTTGATAGGAAGACAGTCAAGAGAGTAAATGGCAAAAATTTAAAGATATTACAGTAGCACAAGGATCTTACTCTAAATGGCAACAAATCTCTTAGGACAAGGTTGGGAGAGTGGTAAGTAAAGTGTGCAGTATCCTCAACTTTAATAACAGGGACATCAAAAGGTAAACAAATATTAAACCCGGTATTAAACACTGGCTTGGTCCTCACTGCAGTATTGCTATGCAGTTCTGTATATTACAAATTGAAAAATTGGGCGTATTTTCTGGGAGAATAGGAGTCAAGACGAGGCTTGCAAAAAGTACTGAAAATCAGAATATAGAGAGAGAGAAAAACTGTTCCCGTTGATGGAAAGATCGAGATTTGATGCGGGGTGGTCGCATTGGTGATTGATAAAAGAAGCAACGGAGACGAGGAAAAAAATCATGCTGTCGGGGGTTACGATGCACTCTGAAAATGTGGGGCGGGTGGATTCAATCAAAACTTTCAAAGCGTAATTACACAAATATATGAAAGGATCAAATGTGCAGAGCTACAATGGAGTGGCACTGAGGGAATTGCTCCTTCAGAGATCCAACACTGAAATGCCCTCATTTCTGTGATCTAGAAATAGAAAGTTCTGGAACAGTCCAGCAGATCTTTCAGCATCTGTGGAGAATGAAAAAATCTATACATCTCCTTCATGACTTCAGGATATCCAAAGCACTTTTCAGCCAATAACTGATTTTTGAACTGAAATCAGTTAATGTAGGAAAAACAGCTACTCAGATGACCACAGCAAGGTCCTGCAGAGGGGCAATGGTCCAAATGAACTGATAATTTTTCTGATGTTAATTCGGGGATAAATATTAGCTGAAACATCAGAGAGGATCTCTTACTACTTTCTGAAGTTCTGCCATGGGATCTTTTACACACGCCTGATAGCCTGTGTTTAATATCTCAGCCGAAAGCATCTTGTACAACACTGCCTTGATACTGCTACAATACAGGATTGTTGGTCAATGTGGTCTCTGGTGTGTGACTCGATTCAACAATAGTGTCATTCAGATACGAGTGCTTCAAACGACCCCGACAGCAAAGCATCTATTTGTTACCAGAATCGGCTAAATAAAATTGACTTTATTCAGCTAATCAGGACAGAAGGCAACACTGATATTGAAGAGGATGATATAACATCACAGGAAAGGTTGAACAGAGGTCAGAGCGGCACTATCTTATTTAGCTGTCTCGTTGTGCAATGCTGACATTAATTACTACTTTGAAAGGGATAACTTGATTATATATTTTGGAGCCCATCTTTACAGGGCACAGTTTAAAAAATAGCTCAGATGATAAAATATTTTATTCTGAATGAAAGCAACAGTGAAAATAAACACGTTGTTCATGTTATAGGCTTTGATTCTCCAACACTGAGGCTTCTGTACTCCAGGTGACACCACGCCAATCTCTCAGCCAGATACTTTCAGTTCCGATTCCCAATCTAGGATGCGAAAGTTCAAGACTCATCAGGTCACTAAATCAGCCTGTGAATCCTTTCAATGCTCCACATTTTCGTTCATGGGGAAAAAAGAACGTGGAGATATTAAAAAGAAACCCTACTCTCCAACTTCCTGTAACATGTCATTTGAATACAGGGAGAGCCCAAGGATCATGAAGCAGAAATTCTTTATCATACTGACAGCAGGTCATGACAAGTAGAAAGGGGTATTAAGGATACACAAGAACCTATTTACAATGTATACGGAACGAACATATGGGTTATATTGAACTGAGGAATGCCGTTGTCTGTCCACTCTCTCTTCCTATCAGCCGTCCCTCCACCCCAGACATTTGCTTTTTCAGCGAGATTCTGTTCAACTGCTGCCCTCCTTCACCATTACTGCCTCCTGCTGGAGAACGTGTACACAACATTCACTTGCTTCAGGAAGATCCTGCATTTATCTAAAGTATCATTCACATCTTTGAGTCATCAAAAAGATGTTCACTACTTCATGGATTTTGTATTGAATTATAACCAAATAGTGACGCCGACTGTGTATGGATGGTTAACAACAGCATTGATAAGGTAACATAATTTGTTTTCGATGGTGTTGGTTAATAGACAAATATTTCCTCAGAATGATGGAAATTCCAATAATACAATGCTCCCTGGATATTCCACTAAGGTGTTAGTCTAGATTATACCTTCAAATCCTGGTTTGAGGTTGACCTTCTTCCTCACAGCTAAAGTGACACTCAAAATGCACAAGCCAGCAACAATATCTTTATTTTCATACACCTAAAAATAAAGTATGAAGTGCAATGAGACATGAAAATCTTCCTTGTATTTTCAGTCGAGAAGTGGTAGAATACATGAAAACAATTCAATTAATGTTTTCATTGGAACAGAGATGCAGCTATCACAAGGTGGCAGTCTTTAGTTGGCAAAACTTTAGTCAAAACAGTAATAGAAAGACTTGCATTTTTATAGGGTGCTTTCATAGTTTTCCCAATCACCAGACCTGAAAAAGCACTTTAAATCTGTTTTTTAAAGTGTAATCCCTATTGTAGTGTAGGAAATGCATCAGGCGAGTTGCATACAGCAAATTCTCAGATAATCTATTGTTGATTGAGGGGTATCTAGGAAACTGGGGACAAATCCCCTTTCACATCCACTTAAACAGGCTGGTACAGTATGTTGGCCTTCATAATGAGAGGAATAGAGTACAGGAACAAGGATGTCTTGCTGCAATTCTGCAGGGCCCTGGTGAGACCACACTTGGAGTATCGTGTGCAGTTTTGTTCTCTTTTTCATTCTCCTTATCTGAGGAAGGATTTTCTGGCTATGAAATGAGTGCAACAAAGGTTTAACAGGCTGATTCCTGACATGGCAGGACTAATATACGAAGAGAGATTGGGTCGGTTTTGACTGTATTCACCGCTGTTTAGAAGAATGAAGGGTTATGGGGACCTCATATATACCTTTAAGACTCTAAGAGAACTAGATAGGGTAAACCAGGAAGATGTTCCAAATGACTGGGGAGTCCAAAACCTGGGGTCACAGATTACAGGGTAGGCCATTTAGTACTGAGACGAAGGGAAATTTCTTCAGCCAGAGAGTGGTGAACCTAATTCTCTGCCATAGAAAGCAGCTGAGGGTAAAACACTGAATGTTTTCAAGGAGGAGTTAGATACATTTCTTAGGGCTAAAGGGCTCAAGGGGTGTGTGGCGGGGAGGGGGAAAGCATAAATTGGGTACTGAGATGGATGAGCAGCCTTGAAAAATAAATAAACAGACTGAACAGCAGAGTAAACTTTTAAAGGGCCTACTCCTGTTCCATTTCCTATATTTATGTTTCTGTGTGTTTGACAGCATTTAATTAGTGAATGGCAGAGTGAGGCAGGCAGCTGAGAGTTAAGAGAGAAATGTTAGACTCAGTCCTTGACATGTACATTCACTGCACGGTAACAGTGTATTAATCTCTTGGTGCTGAGCTATATGGCAAGATCTGTGAAGTTTATCTCCCACAGCAGAACCCCTGGCAGTGATCTTTTTCAGATTCTGAAAGAGTTTGGTAGGATACGCACAAAGATGTTGCTTTGACTTGTAAGAAAATCCAAGACACGACCGCGAGGTACATGTCAATCATAAACCCAGCAAGGGATTCAGGTGAAACTGCTTTTCAAGAAATTGGTGGAAATATGGAATTTGCCACCCCAGGGAGTTATTGAGGCAAATCGCATAGTTGTATCTAAGGAGAAGGTACATGAGGAAGAAAGAAATAGAAGCTCTACTGATAGGGTTAGATGAAATAGAGGGGGGAGGAGGTTCATGTGGAGCCTGAATACCAGCATGAACCTGATGGGCCAAATAGCCTATTTCTGTGCTGCAACTGAATGGGGTCTTCTTAGCCCCTTGGAGATGGCTTTGGAAGTGAATTATCCAAGAAAGTATCAAAACAGCTTTTGGGATGGCTCCTCAGTGCTGTCCGTTTCTGGAATGTTTCCCAGGAGCAACTGCCACTCAGGAGAAAAGTTTCAACTCAACCTCGAGACCCCTTTAAGGTATAAAGTGAATGTGGCTGTACACAGTCAACCTCATTTGAAGTGATTCCCTCCTCCCAAACTGGGAGCTTACTGCTGGAGCGGAAAACATTTTCCTTTCACCCATCTGGATCAGTCTGCTCTCTCATCGCTAAACAGAAGAGATCTGCCAGGAATACAATTGAAACTTTGGCTTTACCTTCACAATAAAGCAGAATATTTGTGATATTGAAATGCAACCAGCGGAAGGCAGAGCTTAAGATCTTGGAACTGTGCTTCTTTCAGTCTAGCATACTGTATCGCAGATGAGGAAGGGGGTTGGGAGATTTTGAAGCTTGAGAACTCTATGTCATAGAGTCATGGAGTCATAGAGATGTACAGCATGGAAACAGACCCTTCGGCCCAACCCGTCCATGCCGACTAGATATCCCAACCCAATTTAGTCCCACCTGCCAGCACCCGGCCCATATCCCTCCAAACCCTTCCTATTCATATACCTATCCAAATGCCTCTTAAATGTTGCAATTGTACCAGCCTCCACCACATCCTCTGGCAGCTCATTCCATACACGTACCATCCTCTGCGTGAAAAACTTGCCCCTTAGGTCTCTTTTATATCTTTCCCCTCCCACCCTAAACCTATGCCCTCAAGTTCTGGACGCCTGACCCCAGGGAAAAGACTTTGTCTATTTATCCTATCCATGCCCCTCATAATTTTGTAAACCTCTGTAAGGTCACCCTTCAGCCTCCAACGCTCCAGGGAAAACAGCCCCAGCCTGTTTAGCCTCTCCCTGTAGCTCAGATCCTCCAACCCTGGCAACATCCTTGTAAATCTTTTCTGAACCCATTCAGGTTTCAGCACCGATCCTTGTGACACTCCACTGGTCACAGGCCTCCAGTCTGAAAAACAACCCTCCACCACCACCCTCTGTCTTCTACCTTTGAGCCAGTTCTGTATGCAAATGGCTAGTTCTGCCTGTATTCCATGAGATCTAACCTTGCTAATCAGTCTCCCATGGGGAACCTTGTCGAATGCCTTACTGAAGTCCATATAGCTCACATCTACTGCTCTGCCCTCATCAATCTTCTTTGTTACTTCTTCAAAAAACTCAATCAAGTTTGTGAGACATGATTTCCCAGGCACAAAGCCATGTTTACTATCCCGAATCAGTCCTTGCCTTTCCAAATACATGTACATTCTGTCCCTCAGGATTCCCTCCAACAACTTGCCCACCACTGAGGTCAGGCTCACTGGTCTATAGTTCCCTGGCTTGTCCTTACCACCCTTCTTAAACAGAGGTAACACGTTTGCCAACTTTCAGTCTTCCGGCACCTCACCTGTGACTATCGATGATACAAATATCCCAGCAAGAGGCCCAGCAATCACTTCTTTAGCTTCCCACAGAGTTCTCGGGTGCACCTGATCAGGTCCTGGGGATTTATCCACCTTTAACTGTTTCAAGACATCCAGCACTTCCTCCTCTGTAATCTGGACATTTTGCAAGATGTCACCATCTATTTCCCTACAGTCTATATCTTCCATATCGTTTTCCACAGTAAATACTGATGCAAAATATTCATTTAGTATCTCCCCCATTTTCTGTGGCTCCACACAAAGGCTGCCTTGCTGATCTTTGAGGGGCCTTATTCTCTTCCTAGTTATTTCTCAAGAGTAGGTCAAGTTTTGCACCTTCTCCAGTGGGTACATCCACATACTGAATCAGAAAATTGTCTTGTACACACTTAAGAAATTCTTTTCCATCTCAACCTTTAACACTATGGCAGTCCCAGTCGATGTTTGGAAAGTTAAAATCCTCTACCATAACCACCCTATTATTCTTACAGATAGCTGAGATCTCCTTACAAGTTTGTTTCTCAATTTCCCTCTGACGATTGGGGGTCTATAATACAATCCCAATAAGGTGATCATCCCTTTCTTATTTCTCAGTTCCACCCAAATAACTTCCCTTGATGTATTTCCGGGAATATCCTCCCTCAGCACAGCTATAATGCTATCTCTTATCAAAAGTGCCACTCCCCCTCCATTTTTGCCTCCCTTTCTATCCTTCCTGTAGCATTTGTATCCTGGAACATTCAGTTGCCAGTACTGCCCATCCCTGAGCCATGTTTCTGTAATTGCTATGATATCCCAGTCCCATGTTCCTAACCATGCCCTGAGTTCATCTGCCTTCCCTGTTAGGCCCCTTACATTGAAGTAAATGCAGTTTAATTTATTAGTCCTACCTTGTCCCTGCCTGCCCTGACTGTTTGACTCACTTCTGTTCTCAGCTGTACCTGTCTCAGATCGATCTCTTTCCTCACTATCTCCCTGGGTCCCACCCCCCCACCTTACTAGTTTAAATCCTCCCAAGCAGTTCTAGCAAATTTCCCTGCCAGTATATTAGTCCCCTTCCAATTTAGGTGCAATCCGTCCTTCTTGTACAGGTCACTTCTACCCCAAAAGAGATTCCAATGATCCAAAAATGTGAATCCTTCTCTCATACACCAGCCCCTCAGCCATGCATTCATCTGCTCTATCCTCCTATTCCTGCCCTCACTAGCTCCTAGCACTGGGAGTAATCCAGATATTACTACCCTTGAGGACCTCCTTTTTAAATTTCTACCTAATTCTCTGAAATCTCCCTTCAGAGTCTCAACCTTTTCCATTCCTATGTCGTTGGTTCCAACCTCTTGCTGGCCCCTCTCCCTCTTGAGAACATTCTGCACCCTCTCTGAGACATCCTTGATTCTGGCACCAGGGAAACAACACACCATTCTGATTTTTCTCTGCTGGCCACGGAAACGTCTGTCTGTACCTCGGACTACAGAATCCCCTAACACAATTGATCTCTTGGAAGCCGACATACCCCTCATTGCATTAGAGCCAGTCTCAATACCAGAAACGTGGCTGTTTGTGCTACGTTCCCCTGAGAATCCATCACCCCCTACATTTTCCAAAACAGCATACCTGTTTGAAATGGGTATATCCACAAAAGACACCTGCTCTAGCTGCCTACTTCTCTTACCCTTCCTGGAGTTAACCCATCCATATGACTGTATCTGAGACTTTCCCTCCTTTCTATAACTGCCATCCATCACATACTGTTGCTGTTGCAAATTCCTCATCGCTTCTATTTGTCTGTCCAACCGATCCACTCGATCTGATAAGATTCGCATCCCAACAGCATTTATGGCAGATATAATCCGCAGTAACCCTTAAACTCTCTTTAAATTCCCACATCTGACAAGAAGTACATATCACTGCAAAGGCCATATTTGCTCCTTCACAATCTACAGACCCAGAAAATAACACCATCTTATTCCTCTACAAACACTGCCCCAGGTTAAATTAATAGCTATGGCTTATATTTTAAGTTTAATCAAGAGACTTATCTCCACAAACATATAATCAAGAAAGAACCCACTGTACCCACTAATGCAGCCTCTCTCTTGGACAGACTTAAAACAACAATTAACTTATCTGATTCTGTGATGTGAACTTCGCCCAACAGTTCCTCCAAGATTAATTGTGAATTTCACTGTTTGTTAATTTTCCTAAATGCATTCCAATGTCCAGCAATGCACAAATTCAAACAGCAAAGGCAGTAACTGTGCAGGTTTTTCTCTCTCTCTCTCTCTCTCTCTCCCTCTCCTGTACTGACCTCACCATGTGCTTCCTTTGTCTGCTCTTCTCCCTTTTAAACTGCTGTTGTTTGACTTTTTTTTCCCAAAGTTCCAAAACAATGCAACAGCATATAAAACAGTAATTGCTGCTCCTGGAATTCGAGGAAATCACCTCCAACACCTAAAATACCTCAAAAAAAGGAGCAGCTCTTACAGCCAGAAATTTCTCCTGTCCTCCATCTTGGATTGTCCATTGGGCTGTAAGCTCCCAGGGCAGTGCCAAAATAAGGCCACATGCAAACTGGAGGAACAATACCTCATATCCCGCCTCAGGAGCCTACAGCCCAATAACCTTAACAGAGAGTTCCCCAGCCCCCAACTTATCCCATATCCAGCCTTCTCTCTCCTCCCTGCCTCTTTGACGGTACCTAACCTGTCATAGAAATGTACAGCACGTAAACAGACCCTTTGGTTCAACTCGTCCAAGCCGACCAGATATTCCAACCCAATCTGGTCCCACTTGACAGCACCCAGCCCATGCCTCCAAACCCTTCCTATTCAAATACCCATCCAAATGCCTTTTAAATGTTGCAATTGTACCATCCTCCGCCAGTTCCTCTGGCAGCTTATTCCATACACGTACCACCCTCTGTGTGAAAAAGTTGCACCTTAGGTCTCTTTTATGTCTTTCCCCTCTCACCCTAAACCTATGGAATAGGCCCAAGCCTATTCAACCTCTCCCGAGAGCTCAAATCCCTCAACTATGGTAACATACTTTTAAATCTTTTCTTAATCCTTTTAAGTTCAACATTCTTCTGATAGGAAAGAGACCAGAATTGCACGCAATATTCCAACAGTGACCTAACCGATGTCCTGTACAGCCGCAACATGACCTCCCAACTCCTGTACTCAATACTCTGACCAGTAAAGGAAAGCATACCAAACGCCTTCTTCACTATCCTATCTACCTGCAACTCTACTTTCAAGGAGCTATGAACCTGCACTCCAAAGTCTCTTTGTTCAGCAACACTCCTAGGACCTTACCATTAAATGTATAAGTCCTGCTAAAATTTGCTTTCCCAAAATGCAGCACCTCGCATTTATCTGAATTAAACTCCATCTGCCACTTCTCAGCCCACTGCCCCATTGTACTCTGAGGTAACTTTCCTCGCTGTCCATTACACCTCCAATTTTGATCTCATTTGCAAACTTACTAACTATACCTCTTGTGCTCACATCCAAATCATTTATATAAATGACAAAAAGTAGTGGACCCAGCACCGATCCTTGTGGCACTCCACTGGTCACAAGCCTCCAGTCTGAAAAACAACCCTCCGCCACCACCCTCTATCTTCTACCTTTGAGCCAGTTCTGTATCCAAATGTCTAGTTCTCCCTGTATTCCATGAGATCTAACCTTGCTAACCATGGGGAACCTTGTTGAACGTCTTACTTAAGTACATATAGATCACGTCTACCTCTGGCCTCTTCTTTGTTACTCTTTCAAAAAACTCAATCCATCTTCCTTCTCACCTTTCTGTTCCACCCTTCCCACTGACCAATCACAATAACCCTTTACCTGCATCCACCTATCACCATCCCACCTATTCTTCCCCCAAAACCATCCCCTCCCTTTATTTATTTCTCAGCTCCCTTCCCCCTCCCCAGTCCTGATGAAGGGTCTCAACCTGAAACCTTGACTTTCCTGCTCCTCCGATACTGCCTGACCTGCTGTGTCTTTCCAGCTCCACTTCTTATCGACTCTGACTTCTAGCATCTGCAGTCCTTACTATCTCCGAGTACACTGTATCTGATGTTCACAAAGTAGTCTCCCTTACACTCGGCAGACAAAGACAGTCTGGGTGAGCATTTTATAGCACATCTTCATTCAACATGACCCTCACCATTCCGAAAAACTTGTAAGTTTGATTCTCCACTCCACCCCAATACTGACCTCTTCATCCTCATTCTCTTGCACAGTTCCAAAAAAACAGCAGCTTGAGAAATGATACCTCACTTTCCAAATACATTAACCAGACTTAACTCAACATTTCATTTCAGAAGCACTTCTCCATTTTGCTTTATTTACCTGGGCTCCAATTGTTGAAGATGAGATCTGCTATTCCCATTTACAGCTCTGGAGGCAAAGAACAATACAGCGCAGGAACAGGTCCTTCAGCCCTACAAGCCTGCACCAACACATTTTGCGCTTCCATATTAATACTGTCTTCACTTACAGGATCCGTACCCCTTTGGTCCCTTTCTATTGATGAATTCATCCAGGTTTTTCTTGAATGCTGCTGTGTGTCTGCTTCCATCACTTGCTCTGGCAGCGCGTTCCAGGCTCTCACCACCCTTTGTGTGAAAATCTTGCCGCACATGTCTCTTTTAAACATTCCCCCTGCACCTTGAATCTGTGTCCCTTAATAATTGACCCTTCCATCCTGGGAAAAAGCCTCATACTTTCCACTCTATCCCTGCCATTCACAATCTTAAAAATTTTTATCACGTCTCCCATCAACCGCATGTGTTCCAGTGAAAACAAACCCAGTCTATCCAACCTTTCTTCATAGCTAAAATCCCCTGTACCAGGCAACATCCTGGTAAACCTTTTCTGTACCCTCTCCAAAGCATTCACATCCTTCTGGTACTGTGGTGACCAGAACTGTACCCAATATTCTAAGTGTGGCCTAACTACACTTCTGTAAAGCTACAGCATACCTTGTCTATCCTTGTACTCAATGCCCCTTCCAACGAAGGCAAGCATGCCATAGGCTTTTTTTTACTACCTTATCCATCTGCGCTGCCACATTCAGAGATCTGTGGACCTTCACATCAGGATCTTTCTGGATTTCAACACACCTAACGGTTCTACTGTTCACTGTATAATTTCCATCTGTACTTCCAAAATGCATCACCTCACATTTGTCCAGATTAAACTCCATCTGCCACTTTTCTGCCCACGCCTCCAACTGATCTCCTGCTGTACTCTCTGACAATACTCTTCATTATCTGCAACTCCACCTATCTTTGTATCATCCGCAAACTTATTAATTAGACCAGCTATGTTTTCCTCCAAATCATTCATGTAGACCATAAACAGCAGAGGTTCCAGGACTGATCCCTGTGGAACACCACTAGACACAACACTCCATTCCGAAAAGCATCCTTCCACTGCTACACTCTGTCTCCTTTGACTAAGCCAGTTCTGTATCCATCTTGCCAGCTCACTCTGAAACCATGAGACATCACATTTTCTACAAGTCTGCCATGAAAGACCTCTCAAAGGCTTTACAGAAGTCCAAGTAAACAACACCAACTGTTTTTCCCTCATAAATCATCTTTGTCACCTCCTCAAAAAAATTCATTCAAGTTGGTGAGGCATGACCGCCCCTGCCCAAAACCAGGCTGTCTGTCACTAATAAGTCCATTTGTTCCTAAATGCATACAGATCTTTTTCCAGAGAATCTTTTCCAATAATTTCCCAACCACCGATGTGAGGTTTACAGACCTGTAACTTCCAAGATTATCCCTGTTACCCTTCTTAAACAATGGGACAATGTTGGCTATTCCCCAGTCCTCTGGAACCTCACCTGTGAAAAAAGCGGATACAAAGATGCCTGTCAGTGCTACAGCAATTTGTTCTCTTGCCTCCCTCAATATTCTAGGATTGATCCCATCAGTACCCGGGGACTTATCTACCTTAATTCATCTTCCATTTCTTTACTGGCCACATCACCATCTTCTGTGGCCTTGCACTATCATCTCTTTTGTTATTTAATGTGCTTCACCCTGTCACAAACCTTCCTTTTGTCCTTTAGCCCCTCTCCTGCTTTATTTCCCCTGAATTTGCTGAACTTTTGCAACTTTGATGAAAGGTTATCAACCTGAAATGTTAACCCTGCTTCTGTTTCCACGGATACTGCCTGACTTCATAAGTATTTCCAGCGTTTTCTGTTTTGATGTCAAATATTTCCACATCTGCCTTATATTAACATCTTTACCTTAGCCAGCTTTTGTTTAAGATGATCATAAATTTGGCTGAATAGATATCTTTTGGGAGGCCCCAAGAAGTAAGGAGGGAGGTTATGAAGGAAAATAGTTTGAAATGAGATTTCTTTTGCAATCATATAACATAGATGGTATTTTCCTGCTCTCTCCTCACATACTTGTATATCCTTTCTCTATATATACTTACTAAATTCTTTTAATTTTTTCTGATGTAGTACATAGTGGAAATCTTTCAAGATTTTGATATCTCTCCTCAGTTTCTTGGTTGTAATGAACAACGCAGGTTTTTTGAGCTTCTCTTTATATCTAACAACCTGTCGTTCCTGATGTCATTCTGTAAATCCTGACTGAGGCAATGATATCCTTGTTATTAGATATTTGTAACCTACCTGTTCAGAGATGTTTTTACACATCTCTGGAGTAGGTGGGATTTGAAACCACGCCACCTGGACCAGTAGTAGGGACACTAAACTGCATCTTAGAGCCCTCTGAATATCCTTGTTGTAATGGGGTGCCCAAAACGTGTGCCAGACCCAATTTATTGCCCAAATTCAATATCACTGCCTTGTTCTTGCATTCTAGTTGCAAACCATCCTGACTTGGACAGGAATTGCCTCCTTCTGTCACCAATGGATCAGTATTTTGAACATTATCCACTGAGTCCCTACTGGTTCCTTTCTTAATCAACGTCCTTGTTCCATGCCCACCCATATAGAGACATAGACTCATGCAGCATAGAAACGGGCCCTTCCATCCAACTCGTCCATGTCAACCAAGTTTCACAAACTAAACCAGTCGCATTCACCCACATTTGAGCCCATGTCCCTTTATAAGGTCACCCTTCAACCTCCAGTGAAAAAAGTCCCAGCTTATACAGCCTCTCCTTATAACTCAAACCCTCCAGTCCCAGCAACATTCTTGAACCTTCTTCAGTTTAATAATAAAGGGCAACCGGAACTGGACACAGTATTCCAGAAGAGGCTTCACCAATGTCCTGTACAACCTCATTATAACATCCCAACTCCTACCCTCAATGGTCTGAGCAGCGAAGACAAGTATGCTAAAAGCATTCTTAACTACTCTGTCTACCTGTGACTCAACTTTCAAAGTTCCTGTACCTGAACCCCCCCCGAGGTCTCTCTGTTCGACAACACTCCCCAGGGCCCTACCATTAACTGCGTAAGTCCTGCTCTTGTTTGTTTGACCAAATGCAATACCTCACATTTTATCCAAATTAAACTCAAACTCAAAAATTTCAGCATGTGGGAGCACCATCACCACTAGGGCTACAATGTTTGTAAAGAGGTCCCACTATCACCTTCTCAAGGGTAACTAGGGATAGGACTTAATTGCTAGTTTTCCCAACATCAGCCTCGCCTCAAGTGTTCATATTGAAATGATTCCCGAACAGACACACCTCAGGGGGAAATCTTGTTGCCCAGTAGGCTTCATTCCTGCCTCTGAGATAGAAGCTGCAGATTGAAGTCCCACTCCAAAACTTGCTAGCTAAGGATGATGCATTTATAACACAGCCAAGTAGGTCAAGTGTTGACTTACAAATGCTTCCCATGTGCGGCAACGGACAGACAGTAAGAGTAGTTTTGATTTCTGCTGGTCAGTCGTGATGGAAGAAACGTTGGAGCCTGTACCAAATATAAGAGCAGAATTATATATATAATATAAGACCATTCAGCCCATCAAGTCTGCTCTGCCATTCAATGAGTTCTTGGCTGATCTGATAATTCTCAACTCCATTTCTAGCCTTTTCCCCATAACCTTTGATTCCCTTTCTGTTTAAAAATTTATATTAACCTCAGCTTTCAATATACTTAAAGACCCACCTCTACAGTGCTCTGTGGTAAAGAATTTCACAGATTCAGTGCCCTCTAGAGAAGAAATTCCTCCTCACATTTAACTTAAATGTATGACTACTTATTCTGAGACTATGCCCCTCTAGTCCTACACTCTCCCACAGGGGAATTACTCTCCACATCTACCCCAAGAATCCTATATGCTTCAATAAGGTTGCTTCTTATTCCCATGTACCCCAATGGGTATAGGCACAATCTACTGAACCTCTCCTGATAAGTCAGTCCCTTTATACCTGGTATCAGCCTGTGAACCTTGTCTGAACTGCCTTCGTTGCCAGTATATCCTTCCTTAGATAATGGGCCCAAAACTGCTCATAGTATTCCAGCTCCGATCTGACATATTGCCTTGTACAGTTTTAGCAAAACCTCCCTACTTTTAGACTCCATTCCCTTTGAATGAAAGGGAAACATTCCATTTGCCTTCCCTATTACCTGCTGAAATTGGACGCTAGCTTTTTTGTGATTCATGGTTAGAGTGTGTGTATGAAAGCATAAGTTGCCACACGACAGCAACTCAGCCTTATTGCAATGGGGTCTGCGGCCTCAGTTGTATGGGACAGCCAGTGCGCATCAGGTTGGTGTCAAGAGCAGAGGGTACAATCCCTGCCTGGCTGCAGTGAATTTGAGCCATGCCTCCTTGCCCTCAGCCCTGCTGGAGCTCAGGGTGCTGCGGGTTACATCTGCCTTCAGGCAGGGAGCTAGAGAGGAATATTAACCATAGAATTTCAAGTGACTTTTTAATGCATACCAAACTTTGAATGTTCATGATGCAAGATAGGAGTATGAGCAGACCACTCGAGCATGCTCTTCGGTTCATTATGAGCTCAATACCCCAATCCCTCCCTTCCCCCCATATCCCTTCATCCCTTTAGCCACAAGAACTATATCCACCACCTTCTTAAAAGCACAATGTTTGACCTCAACACTTTCTGTGATCATGAATTCCACAGGCTCACCCTTCTCTGGGTGAAGATATTTCTCCTCATTTCAGTCCTAATAGGTTTACTGTCTATCCTTAAAATCTGATTCCCCAGTGCTGGACTCCCCCACCATCAGGAACATCTTCCTGCATCAAACCTGTCTAGTCATGTTAGAATTCTTTAGGTTTCTGTGAGAACTCCCTCATTTTTCTGAACGCCAGTAAATACAATCCTTACTGACTCAATCTGTCCTCATACATCAGTTGTCCTGCTATCCCAGGAATCAATTCAGTAAGACCATAAGATATAGGAGCAGAAGTAAGCCATTCAGCCCATCGAGTCTGCTTCTTCTGCTCCATCTATGAAAATTAAATTGGTTTTGGGCATTGATGAAAACTGGGAAGATATTAAATCACCAGCTCAGTTAGCATCACACCTGCTGTTTTCCATTGAAGTCAATGTGGGAGAAAGAATTAAGGAGGTATGAAATCATTAGGCGATACTCCCACTTGACAATACCACACAAAACCAATTTTCCCACTCAGCATCTGTGCCGTCAGATCCCTTTGACAATATATCACTTCACAAAGGCTTCAGGTAGAATTTTTATTCATTCATGGATATGAGAACAGAGGGGAGCAGCTGCCAGTTTGGTGGCACATTTCTGCCCTGAAACCTTTTTCCAAATGTAATATAAATATACCATTCTTGTCTTGTTGTGCTACTGAAGAAAACTTACAGAATCCACCAAGGTAAGGAAAACATTAACTTTATTTAAGAAACATCTTGCTGGGGCTTCATTTTTCCACAGGCCATAAGAAAGAGCAAGATCAGGTGACTTTACATCACATCGGTGACAGTATATACAGTATCTCATTATATCACAAAATGGGTCCAGCATGTTTCCATACAATCTTGAGTCTTACCCGTTACCCTCCAATGACATCTGGCCACAGCTTTGGCTGCAGGCCTCCCTGTGGAGGGAATTCCTCCAGACTCCAGCAGCTCTGACCATTTTCTTACTTCAAAAGTGCCAAGAGGATGCCTGATGATGAATGTGCCCTCTCCTTCCTTTACTAGCAACTGCACCTCCTTCTGTCCTGCAGACTTCCTCATATTCCTCAGGCTTTGAGAATCTGCAGCTTACCCCAACCAGGGCTTCCATTAATTGGATATCTATTTTTTTTTCCCTAAGCCTCCACACTGCCACCTAACAGCAGTATTGCTTATTATTCCCAAGCACCCATGTCGTGTGTGTGCAAGTGTAGAAGACAGTGAAGAAACAACGAGTGCATTATTATTATTACCCTAATTCATACTCTATTATTCATATTCCACCACCAGGAAGAAAAGAAATACTAATTGGATATCTAATGTGCTCCCTGGCCCCTAATAGGTCAATCCAGACAAAACTAATTTTGGGTTTCTCGTCCTGACACAAAAATAGGTCAGGAACCTCATTTGACCTTGATGTTAGAGCTTGCAACTTTTAGCACCATGGAATTGCAGAGTGTTATGGCACAGGAGGGTTGTTCAGCCCATCACGTCTGCACTGGCTCTTTCAGCCTGGGCTGGGGTGGCACAGTGGCTAGCACTGCTGCTTCACAGCTCCTGGGTTCAATTCCACCCTTGGGCAACTGCCTGTGTGGAGTTTGCACATTCTGCCTGTGTCTGTGTGGGTTTCCTCTGGGTGCTGTGGTTTCCTCCCACAGTCCAAAGATGTGCAGGTTATGATTGGCCATGCTAACTACAGGGATGAGGTGGGATATTCTTTGGAGGGTTGGTGTGGACTTGGAGGGCTGAATGTAGGGATTTAATAATCATTTTGACTTAGTGCCATTCTCCTGCACATTGTTTCTATTTAAATAATCATCCAATGCCCTCTTGAATTCCTCAATTGAACCTGTTTCCACCACATGTCCAAACAGTGCATTACAGATCCTAAACATTTGTTGCACATAAAAGTAGTTTTTCTCACGTTGCATTTGCTTATTTTGCAAATCACTTTAAATCTGTGCCTTCTTTAATAAGCAGGAAAATGTAGAATCCTGTCTTTCATTTCACCTTTCTCTGCATTTAACTAATTTTCCACCCATCTGCCACTCTGTTAAACTACCCATATCTTCCTGCATTCTTCCTCTAGCATGTCTCTAGTGTGCTACGTGATGTGTTCTGTAGTATTACCAGATGCCACAGGGGTCTTAACAACAAATTCATTTTCTGCTAACAAGTACAGTACAAAAGCATAGAACAATTGGAAATGTGTCTATCTCTGTAATATGACATGACAAGTACAAGTTGCAGAGATGTTGCATCAAGCTTTTAAATAGAATATTCTGTGAATTCCAAGGATACAGAGGCTGATTAAATCAAACACAAGAATCAAATGATCTGAAAGACACTGCTTGATAAGATGCTGAAAAGATAGTCAAAGGCAACTTTCAACAAGGAACTGGATATATATTTACGAACAAGGAACAAAAGTAGACCACTCAGCCCTTCTAGCCTGCTCCATAAGATTCATTTGGATGATGGCAGATCAGATTTTAACCTCAAGTCTATGATCTTGCATATCCCCATTAATCTTCCGTCCCCTTGATGATCAAGAACCTATTTACCTCTGCCTTAAAATATGTAAAGATCCTGCATCTACTGCCTTTTGAGGAGGGGAATTCCAAAGACTCATAACCGTGAGAGGAAGAAAAAAAGTCTCCCCATTTTTGTCTTAAATTGGAGACACATTATTTTTAAACTAGGATCCCCAGTTCTCAATTGTCCCACAGGAGGATAGGTCCTGTCCACATCCACCCAGTCAGGTCCCCTCAGGATCTTAAACCGTTTCAATTGAGTCACCTCTGACTCTTCTAAACTCCAGAGTTAAGGAGGAAAAAAGAATTGTAGGACAAAGAGAATAGGGCGAGAGTGAATAATTGGATCGATGTTCCCAGTGGAGCCTGTGCAGGTGCAATGGTCAGCACTATATTCTATATTTCTAAGCCAAGCAGAGAAAAGCCAGGAATACAGCAGCATTGGGACTGTACACATGGGTGTTTGTGGTGTGAGTTCATTCTCCAATCAGGAGAAATGGGATGGTGGGGAATCGGGATGAATTTCCTTGTTGGTGGAAGTCCATCCGTTTGCAGCTACACTTTCCCTAAGGAGCTGGAAGGAGTGTTGTCTCACTAGACGTGCTGCATCAAGCAATGTACCTGACCACACCCTCTTCCCTCTCACTGCCGGGACTCCCCAGCTCTTTTGGTTGTCGTAACAGAGCATGGAGGAATCGTTTCAGCATGGGAACTTCGGCCCTGCCTCTGCAGCCTCAGCTACTTGGACACCTCGAACCTGCAGGAGTTAGTCTAGAAGCGGAGGGTTGGCCTTTTCTTTTTGCATATTTGCCAACATAACCCATCCCTGACCATCTCCTGCCTTTCAAGGTTTTCAATGCCCACTCTCCAGCTCATTGGTCTGAGTACATCGACAATAGTTACATTGCGACATTTTCTATGTGATAGCATGCCCAAAGGAGAGGTGAAACATTGAGAGCAAAATCTTACAGAGGCATGAGAGCCAGGGGCTCTGGTTGGAAATTAGAGAGAATCAGGTGAGGCCCTTCTTGATATCAGGATCAACTGAGCTGAATTTCCAACTAAGTTCAGGGCGTTGAGATGGTTTCTCACCAGATGGCAGCTGGATGTCAGTTAGGGGTGTGTTGAGCCTGTTACTGACTCGATCAACTGCAGGGCTTGGAGGGAGAGGGCTTGGAGTTGGTCAGAATGAAGTGTAGGAAGATGGTGCATTTCATCACAAAAGGAGTGAATCATGATGAGAAGAGGGTACAGTCACAGAGATGGAGTGAGTGTGAGGTGGTGGAGAGAAGCTGGTGGCAATTGCCCACTGCTGGGCGGTCCTGCACGTGGTTGAGACTGCAATGATTTAAGCCACCACCTCAGATCAGGCTGGAGGGTTTGGTAGCATGGCTTCCCCTGTGGGTCAGGAGGAAGAGGACAGTCCTTCTCTGCACCACCCCGTCCACCAGGACCCAGGTGCCCATCCACAAAGCAAAGCACGAGTCTCCTTGTATCTCATGTCCAGAACAAATGCCACAAACCATGCAGGGCAACTGCTGACTGACAGCACTTATCTGGGGCCCACGACCTAGTCATAAAGCATGGAAACAGACCCTTCAGTCTCACTTATCTGCACCAACCCGCTATCACAGAGAATCACAGGATCATAGAATCCCTACAGTGTGGAAACAGGCCCTTCGGCCCAACAAGTCTACACCGACCCTCCAAAGAGTAACCCATCCAGACCCATTCCCCTACCTTATATTTACCACTAACTAATGCACCTAACCTACACATCCATGAACACTATGGGCAATTTAGCATGGCCAATTCACCTAACCTGCACATCGTTGGACTGTGGGAGGAAACCGGAGCACCCGGAGAAAACCCACGCAGACACGGGGAGAATGTGCAAACTCCACACAGACAGACGCCCGAGGCAGGAATCGAACCCGTGTCCCTGGCGCTGTGAGGTAGCAGTGCTAACCACTGAGCCACCGTACCACCCCTAAATATTCTAAACTGATCTAGTCCCATTTGCCAGCATTTGGCCTATATCTTTCGAAACCTTTTCCACTCATGCCCACCCAGATGCCTTTTAAATGTTATAATTGTACCAGCTCCACCAAGTCTTCTGGCAGCTTGTTCCATACACACAACACCCTGTGTGAAAAAGCTGCCCCTCAGGCTCCTTGCCTCCTCCTTACAAATATGCCCTCTAGTTTCGGACTCCCCTACCTTAGGGAAAAGATCTTTGCTATTCACCTTATCTATGCCCCTCATGATTTTATGCACCTCTATATGGTCACACCTCAATCTCATACGCTCCAGTGAAAAAAGTCCCAGAATGTCCAACCTGTCCTTATAACTCAAACCATTCAGCAACATCCTGGTAAACCTTATCTGAACTCTCTCTAATTTAATAATGTCCTTCTCAATGCAGAACTATACACAGTACTCCAATAGTGGCCTCAACAACATCCTATATAACCACAACACGACATCCCATCTCCTATACTCAATGGTCTGAGCAATGAAGACAAGCATGCTAAATGTCTTCTTAACCACCCTGCCTTCTTTCGTCTTGCCAAAATGCAAAATCTCACATTTATCCAAATTAAACTCCATCTGCCACTTCTCAGTCCATTGGCTCGATTGATCAATATCCCTTAGTAATCTGAGATAACCTTCTTCACTGTCCACTATACCACCTTCAGTCCAACGTCCTAAATTTGTCTAGTCCTGTTTGTCAACATTTGGCCCATATTCCTCGAAACCCTTCCTATTCATCTCCCCATTCACTTGTCTTTTAATGCTCTAATTGTGCTAGCCTCCATCATTCCCACATGCACACCAGCCTCTGTGTAAAAATGTTGCCCCTTAGGTCTCCTTTAAAACTTTCTCCTCTCACCTTAAACCTATGCCCTCTAGTTTTGGTCTCCCCCATCCTGGGGAAAAGATTATTCACCCTATCCATGCCCCTCATGATTTTATAAACCTCTATCAGGTCATCCTATCAAGGGTGGCAAGGTGGCACAGAGGTTAACACTGCTGCCTCACAGCGTCAGAGACCCGGGTTCAATTCCCACCTCAGACAACTATCTGTGTGGAGTTTGCAAGTTCTCCCTGTGTCTGCGTGGGTTTGCTCTGGGTGCTCCGGTTTCCTCCCACAATCCAAAGATGTGCAGGTTAGGTGAATTGGCCATGCTGAATTGCCTGTAGTGTTAGGTGAAGGGGTAAATGTAGGGGAATGGGTCTGGGTTGGTAGCTCTTCGGAGGGTCAGTGTGGACTTGTTGGGCCGAAGGGCCTGTTTCCACACTGTAAGTAATCCAATCTAATCATCCCTCAGCCTCCAACAGTCCAGGGAAAACAGGGAATAGTTTAAGCCTCAAACAAGTAGCAGGTAAACATCAGAGGTTGTTTTCTTAAATATTATTAGATCAGGGATAAGGGCAACTGGAAAGGAGCTGCTGCTGGGGAGCCTCTACCAGAGAAGGGGAACTGAAAAATCAGCACTTACATTAAGCAAGTCTCCTCACTTCAGAGCTGGAATTTCCTTTCTCTGACACTGATATTTACTTGAAAACCCATGACTTGCCACCTTCTTCCAGCTCTGATAAAGCCCCTCCACTGCCTGCCTTGCTGAATACTTGTAGCAATTCCTGTTTAGTTACTAATATAACTATATTTTATGTTGGTATTCTTTTTCCTTTCTTCAGTTATTCTTTCATGAAATGTGGGAATTACTGGAAAGGTCAATGTCAAATCCCTAATTGCCCTTAAACTGAGTAGTTTGCTCAGCCAGTTCAGACAGCAGTTGAATTAACCATGTCACTGTGGGTCTGGAGTCACATGAAAGCCAGACCAGGTAAGGATGGTACATGTCTTTCCCTTAGACAAATTTGTGAATCAGATAGCTTTTAAACAATAATTGATGATAGCTTCATGGTGACCATCACTGAGATGAGCATTCAATTCCATTTGAGTTGAAATCATGGCGTCTTACTTTTTTTTTTATGTGAATCTCCTGTTTATTGCTTATTTTTTTCCCCAGCACCCATGGTGTGTATGTGAATCTCCTGTTTATTTTTTTTATTTTTATTTTTTTCTTTCCCCTTTCTTTTTTAGCCCCCACACTACCACCTAAGTGCGGTAGTGCTTATTTTATCCCCAGCACCCATGGTGTGTGTGTGTGCAGGTGTGAGACACAGTGAGAGACACAAAGTGCACCAATCTTTATTCAATTTCTACCACCAGGAAGATAGGAAAACACCCGGGTGGCCAGTGACAAACACTGCCCTTCACATCAAAGGGCAGTGTTGTGTGATCAAAACAGTGAAGGGGAGGGTAGGGACTAAATCAAAATAGAGTTGGAGGGAGAAATGATGCACTCCACTCCCTGCGGCGCCCACCTCTCCCTGAACAACTCCAGGGTGTTGGTCGACACCGCGTGCTCCTTCTCCAAGGACACCCGGGCTCTAACATAACCGCGGAAGAGGGGCAGGCAGTCGGCCCTAACGACCCCCTCCACGGCCCGCTGCCTGGACCTGTTGATGGCCAGTTTGGCCAGGCCCAGGAGCAGACCCACGAGGAGATCTTCAGACCTGCCCTCCTTCCTCCGTACTGGGTGCCCATAGATCAGGAGCGTGGGACTGAAGTGCAGCCAAAAACAGAGGAGAAGGTTTTTAAGGAAATCAAAAAGGGAGTGCAAACGCCCACACCCAATATATACGTGGTCCACAGACTCCACAGCGCCACAGAACAAGCAGTTGGGCTGGGAGTCCGTGAACCACCGCAATCTGCGGTTGCAGGGGACTGCTGCGTGCAGCACCCTCCACCCCAGATCCCCGAGAGAAAGGGGGAGGATTCCCGCGTAGAGAGCCCTCCACTGGGGATCCCCACTGCCCGGTGGCAAATGGGCACGCCAAGGTGTGTCCGGACGGTGGATGAGGGAGAAGAGGTGGATGGTGTGCAGCAGCAGTCGATACAGGGCCCTTCTTTTTACATCCCTAAACAAAACAAAATTAAAATTTCGGAGGCGGCTCAGGTTGTGGGGCACAGGCTCCCGCGGGAAGTACGGGACCTTGGGGCCAATGTGAAATTCCGTCCGGGCTGGGGTGAGCGCGGACGGGATCCCACCGCACACCTGAGCGTCCTCCAACTGGTGCACTACGTCGGGTCCGAGCACCGCCGTTTTAAGGCGTCGGATGGCGGTGGCCACTACTGGACGTCTACCGCTGCCCTGCCTGCTATGTCCTGCGGCAGCGTCCAGCCCAGGCCCCCGGCACCCAGCACGTCCCCGACCCTGGTCACCCTCGCCGCCGCGACCCTCCCCTCCGACAGCCACTCGAACCCGCGAGTACGGAGGTGCGGATTCCTGAGCAACGGCTCCCTGACGACAGCCGCTACTCCAGCCGGAGGGTAGGCGCGACGCGATTCGACCATGTTCCAGACAGTGATCAGGTCCTGGTAAAAGACAGGCAGCGTCTTGAGGGCGACCTCCAAACCGTCACGGTCGACGAACAGGAGCTGCGTGTCGTAGTTGAGGTTACGCACCTGGCGGAAAAAATACGTCGCCAGGGCGCACCACCTAGGAGGAGGCTCGACGTAAAGGTATTGCCACAAGGTCTGAAGGCGGAACGTCGCGACCTGGGTGCGGACGCACACCAGCGACTGACCGCCCTCCTCAATAGGGAGACTCAGAACCTGCACGGCGACCCAGTCCATCTTTTTGTCCCAGAAGAAATCGACCAACGTTCTCTGGATGTCAGCGACAAAGCCAGGAGGAGGGACCAAAGTGACCAGCCGGTACCACAGCATGGCGGCCACCAGCTGGTTTATGACCAGCACTCGACTCCTGTAAGATAGCACTCGGAGCAGTCCTGTCCAGCGGCCTAGGCGAGCCAAGACTTTGGCCTCCAGCTCCTGCCAGTTGGCCGGCCAGGATTCCTCAGCCGGGCCGAGGTAGACCCCCAGGTAGAGGAGATGGGTGGTACTCCAGCTGAACCCCCGTAACTCCTCCGGCAGAGAGTCCACCCGCCACGGGCCGACCAGTAGTCCGGAACATTTGGCCCAGTTGATCCTGGCGGAAGATGCCGCCGAGTACACGGCCTGGCACTCGCGCATCCCCCCCAGGTCAGCC
The DNA here is from genome assembly GCF_037043375.1 of Chiloscyllium plagiosum. Lineage (NCBI taxonomy): Eukaryota > Metazoa > Chordata > Chondrichthyes > Orectolobiformes > Hemiscylliidae > Chiloscyllium > Chiloscyllium plagiosum. Next base: position 14,228,966 of record NW_028270174.1, read on the forward strand.
GGGTCGGTGAAAGTGAGGAGCACGTCGTCGGCGTAGGCCGAGAGGACCACCCCCGTGCCCGTGCCGCGCAGAACCAGCCCCGACAACCTCCTCCGCAAGAGGCGCAGGAAAGGCTCCACGCACAGGGAATACAGCTGGCCGGACAGGGGGCAGCCTTGACGCTCTCCTCTCCCGAAGCGAAGGGGCGCCGTCAGGGACCCGTTAACTTTAACCAGACACTCTGCGGCGGCATACAAAAGTTGGATCCGGGCGACGAACTGCGTCCCGAACCCGAATGCCCGCAGAGTCCCGAGCAGGTAATCATGGCGTCTTACCTCCAATTGCCCCTGCTATTCCATTGGTCACTCATCCTAACATTGCCCCACCTCCACTCTCTCACCATTGGTCACTCATTCTCACAGTGCTTCACCTTCATTCTCTCACCATTGGTCACTTATTCTAACAGTACCCAATTCCACTCTCCCACCATTGGTCATTCACACTAATAGTGCCCCACCTCCACTCTTCTCCCCCACCCCACATTGGCCACTTAGCCCAACAGTACCACCCTCCACTCTCTCACCATTGGTCATTCATCCTAACAGTGTCCCACCTCCAATCTCCCACCATTGGTCACTTATCTGAACAGCATCTGATTCCACTCTCCCTCCATTGGTCACTGATCATAATACTACCTGATTCTACTCTCCCTCTATTGGTCACCCAATCTTCCCTGGCCAATGGGAAATCAAAACCAACTATTACCCAATTGGGTGATTCTCAATGGTCAGTCAAACAGCTTTTGCTCTCCCATCCTAATAAACAAGTGTTGCATGAAACCGAAAAATACCATATTGTTTTAATGCAATGTTGATACTGCTCCTACATTGCTCTTTGCATATCTTTATGGAGTTTGCACATTCTCCCTGTGTCTGAGTGGGTTTCCTCCAGGTGCTCCAGTTTCCTCACACAGTGCAAAGAACTGCAAGTCAGGTGGATTTGCCACGGTAAATGTAGTGTTTCCTGTGTGGAATAGGGTCGGTGCAGTCCTGATATGCCGAATGGCCTCTTTCTGCACTGTTGTGATCCTACGATATCCTGGAGATTAATCATCAATTCCTGGAAACTCTAGGCCAATTCTTGAAGACTGGCAACTCGAGGCGTGATAGACTCCAAAGTGACGGCACATTTAATTTTGGAGCTGTAGACAGTATCTGCTTGGCTCAGGCCCAATTCCATTTGTCGTCAGAATTCTTGTGATCACAAGTCTATATGAGAATATATTAACAGATTTTTGACTTCTTGTTCAATTACTGGCTTCTTTATCTGGACTCACTCAACAAATCAAACTATAGCTTACCAGCCTGCCTAACTGATTTCATTATAAGCTGTCCGGTGTAAATGTATTTTTGGCAGTTTTTTTTTACTCCAAGGGTCAGGAGATTGAATTGGAAAGGATGGGGTAGAAGGGTTGTTGGGAATTTGTAATTTAATCTATGAGGTCTGGCTCACTGCACAGTGGGTGGATCTCATACTGATTCCTTTACGGTATACAAACAATGTGCTGAAATTATAAGGAGGTCCAAGAATATGAAAATGAAGTGGGAAAGGAGTGGCCTTAGCTGCTCACACAAGCCAAACTGTTAGAAAAGAAGACATTTGGAGGGGAGAAGACTGAGAGGTGGTGAACCCCTTGTGCCTTTCGCATGAATTGTTGGTTATAAGAATCAAACTGTGGGGTGCACAAAATCACGAGGAGCGTGTACAGTGTCTACGAAAGATTGGATTTCTGACAGTTTTTGAAACTGCTGCTGAAGTAGGTCATGTGTATCCTGAAATTTTAAAGTCGCAGTATTGTAAGCTTTTGCTTTGCTATCTTATGAGCAATGTAACATGATTTATTTGCACCAGCTTTTTAATGCAAAGAGTATAAATTAGTTGTCATTCCAGCTTCTTCATTCCTTGATCAAATTGTACTATTTTTCTCCTTTTCTTTAAATGTTCTCCCCCTTCCTAGCCCCCACCATCCTTCTGTACCTCCCTGCTTTCTTCCTTCAGAATCTTTGCTGAGAGAATAAGGGTGCTCAGTCTGCTATCCCTCATAGTCACCAGCTTGAAGATTTGACCTCTGTCATAGTCCCGCGGTCTGGATGCACCGAGAGAGAATCATGGACTGCCTCACCCAAGACACACACGTACTGTGGTCTCAGCCACAGTGTGAACTACGTGTGAATTGATTTGGATAACCCATTTGATTAAACTTCACTTAGAGCTGCTGTTGTGTTTGTGAAGAGCTACATGGCTTTTTTACTAAGTTAAGCCGGAATGCCTTCACAGTCGGAAGCATTTAATATATTTTTACTAGATGGAATGGTCACATAAAAAAATGGATATTTGGGAATACTCACAAACTAGCAATTTAATCAAATAGCTACAGTAGTGTTAGAAGTGGCTAGAAAGATTGCAGAGATTTAATTAATTAATTAACTTGCTTCAGGGTACCTACTTGTTTTTAGTATCACCAGTATGAATTTGAAGCTTTATACATGTTTGAAAGATGGTGGTCTGACCTTAATTAGTACCTCATGCATTGCACAATGTTGATACGTTCAAATAAAAGCAATATACTGTGGATGCTGGAAACCTGAAATAAAACAGATTGTTGGAGAAACTGAGTTAACGTTTCAAGTGCACCAATATATGGAACTGTCTGATAACATAGGGTTTGATCTGAAAGAACGGTGTGAAGGAAGTATGGAGGGATTTCTGAAGAAGACTCACATTGGACTGAAACCTCCAATTACTAAGTTTCTCCCTCTACAGATGCAGCCAGACCTGCTGTCTACCTCCAAGATTCTCTATGTTTGTTTCAGATTTCCAGAATCCGCAGTATTATACTTCTAAGTTTGGAGGGAGACAGGTTAGAGTGGGGGAGAGGAGCAGAGAAATTTCAGGTGGCCAATGTCACATCAACAGCTCTCAAATGAAGAGGAAATGTCACACTGGATTCAAAAGAGGAAATGTCACACTGTTTCTCTCTCCGTACACGCTAATTAACTATAACTAGCTCGATACTTATGATGAATGACTCCTTTGATGAATTAGAAGAGCAGTAAACAGTGTTGATAAGGCTCAAATGACTCTTTACAGATTCACTCATAGATTTCTGAAGATAATTGGACAATGATCGGAAAGATTGCAGGACTGTTGACCAAAGGCAGCTGAAGGAGACTTGCTAAATTCCTCTTTATAAGAATTGGCATGCACTGTTGTGAATGATGTGACTTTATAAACATAAACTAGTATAATGGACAGAGCAGGCTCAGTTTAGATCACAGCCAGAATAATAACAAAGAAATAGGGATAGTTTATTTCTTTGCACAAAATGAAATTCCTGAAGAGGAAGAGACTGGGAATTTGAGGTTACACTGGGATTCCAGCAATTTGCTGTCTTGTGGCTGGGGGTGGGGGCCATGGGTGGGTTTACTGCCCAACACCATCCTCATCACCCCACGAAAAGGCAGCAGAGGAAATTCTCAAATCTTCCTGAAACTTCTCTTCCGGAAATTCTTGTAAAGATCTCAGAGGAGGAGTTTGGCCTTTCAGGGTAATATTCAGAGGCACTTTGTTTTTCAATCACGGATTGTGAAAGTTATTGCAAAGATCCATCCTCAATTGCGCAGAATGAGCTATCATCTTGAACCAATAAAGTCTTTGTGGGTTTGGTTAGCTGAGTTGGATGGACGGCTGGTCTGCAATGCAGAGTGACACCAACAGTGGCAGTTCAATTCCTACACTGGCTGAGGTTTCCATGAAGGACTCTCCCTCTCAACCTCGCCTGAGGAGTGGTGACCCTCAGTTTAAACTCGCCATCAGCCATCTCTCCCTCTCAATTCTATGGTGACTTTACTATAGAGAGAACTGCAGAGCTGTTGGGAAGAGAAATATCTGAGATTTTGATCCAAATATAGTGATGATATATTTCCAATGTGCTGAGTGACTTGGAGGGGAACTTGTAGGTTGTGTTGTTCTACGCACCTGCTCCCTTTGTCTTTCTAGATAGTTGAGGTCACAGGTTTGGAAGGTGCTATCAAAGGAGCTTTGGTGAATTTCTGCAGTGCATCTTCAGCATTACACATTGCTGCTACTGAGCATCGGTGGTGGATTGGAGTGAATGTTCAAGTTTGTGGATGTGGTGCCAGTCAAGTGGATTGCTTTGTCCTGGAGGGTATCAAGCTTCTTGAGTGTTATTGGAGTTGCACTCATCCAAGCGATTGGGATGTATTCTATCACACTCCTGACTGTGCCTTGTGAGAAGGCTCTTTCCCCAGTTGTTGGCCCTGGAAGTTTTACTTCTTCCAATAATGTGGATGCCTCCTGGGGGAGGGGATGCAGAAAGATGGGTACACAAGCAAACACACAAATTAGGTGCAGAAAAAGGCCATTCAGCCTCTCAACTTGCTCTGCCATTGAATACGATCTTGGTTGATCTACTAGTGGCCTCAGCTCCACATTCCCAAGGTGGCTCCTTTTCATATTTTTCCTAAGACAGGTATAACCTTATGGCATCAAGCCCAAATGCAAATAAAAAAATTTAAGCTGAGTTGTTTATTGCTGTAGATTATTACAGCCTTTACCATTTCATTAGGAATACTTCCATATGTTGCGTGTAACTTGCACTGTGATGTTCTAGTCAGCATGAATGCTGGACAAGAGAATAGAGCTATCTTCGTATTTCAGGATTTCAGAATTGTGGCTTAGCAGTGAAGAGGAAATGGTGAGATATGACCAAGTCAAGTGCATGTGATTTGTTGATGACTGTGTTGTTACTATCCATTATGGTCAACCTCATTAAGGGCAGTGTGTCACTTTTCAATAATCCAATTTATGTCTTGTTATGTGTCAGCATCACAGGTTAACATCCATTCGTTTTAAAAATTATGAATACAGTTAGTAATGTGATTATGTGCAGATAATTTGTTTATGCGATATTGATTGAGACCACCCAGGATTCTTCTTCGGAGTACCAGCTTGGGATCTTTTACAGAGACCTGAACAGGCATTTGGGGTCTTGTTCAAAACGTGGCACCTGTGACAGTGCTGTGTTCCCTCAGTACAGCTCTGGAGTGTCAGCTTTGGCTTTTATGTGCTCAGGCCTAGATGTGGGACTTCTGCCCAGAACCTTGGAGTTCAGAGGCAAACTGAAGCATAGCTAGTGATGGTTTTGAATGGAATATCCTTGTAATGTGACAATGTGGGATTACTTTATCTGACAGTAAGGTGCCTAAACTTCTTAAGTGGTAAAGGTTCACTACTAAAGAGTAGTTATAGCACAGAGATGCTTAAGGGGAAACTCAGTAACTGCATGAAGTTAGAAAGGAAACATATTTGGCAGATAGTTACAATACATCTGGACAGTTATTGGTCTGGACAATCATGTTCTTAAATGTTTATGTTGATGTTTCATTGTCTTATTGGGGGTACAGTGTAGATTTACCAGAATAGTATCTAAGTTCTGAGGACAAGTCTGATAATATTGGGTTGTATCCTCTTGAATTTGGAGTGTTGAAACACTTGAGGTGTTTAAAATCATGGTGGCACAGTGGTTAGCACTGCTGCCTTACAACGCTAGGGCCTCGGGTTCGATTCCAGCCTTGGGCGACTATCTGAGTGGAGTTTACACATTCTCCCTCTGTCTGCATGCTCCTCTGGGTGCTCCAGTTTCCTCCCAAACTCCAAAGATGTACAGGTTAGGTGAATTGCCCATAGTGTTAAGTGCATTAGTCAGAGTAAAATGGGTCTGGGTGGGTTACTCTTCAGAGGATCGGTGTGGACTTACTTGTTGGACCAAATGGCCTGTTTCCACACTGTAGGGAATCTAATCTAAACAAAAATGATGAAGAAAACCATCCCTCTATTAATGAATTCCTGAAGAAAGTGACAGGGTTAGGTCTGAAATCAGGAACTATTTATTCACTATAGAAATCTGCCTAAACCATGACTATCTAAGCTTTTTAGGAGGTGATTTTTGCAATTGGTGGCTCCTTTTCATTTTTTTCCTAAGACAGGTATAACCTTATGGCATCAAGTCCAAATGCAAATAAAACAATTTAAGCTGAGTTGTTTATTGCTGTAGATTATTACAGCCTTTACCATTTCATTAGGAATACTTCCATATTTTTGTCCTTTGTGAGACAAAGCAAGCAAAATATCAGGGATTTCCAAGAAAAGCCATGTGATATTCCCAGCAAATGTGAGGGAGGTTGGTTCACGTGAATATTTAGAGCTTTTATACATAGACCATTCGGTTTAAATCAGAATGACAGAGTGTGAATGAGTTTCCCCAGACCCATCACACTGTTTACATTTCTTGCACTGTTGTTGGGTAGTATTAATACTACCCAGTGAGACTCATCGAGTCTTCTTCCATCCAGGAGGAATATCAGCAAGCTCTCTCACCTTATAGTAATAGTTCACTTTATAGTCAAGGCCAGCTAGTGGAAGGGCAGAAGTTTATCTCAGATGGTGGTACTGACAGTGAATCAGCAAACCTGTTTCAAATTCTGCCCAATGATTGATTCCGTCACTCAATTGGCTGACTGTTGTTTTACACTATCAAACCATTCCAAATCTATAATACTCATTAAGGTCTGACTAAAAACTAAGAACAGAGGATTATAACCCAACAATTTAGGCTGAAAAATTGCTTAAAGATCAAGTTTATTTAATAAGGTTTATATGAACTGAATTTGGCTGGGTCAAAGAGAAATGTAATCCCCAGCAATATCAAAGAATACAAACAGTATAGCAGACAGACAGAACAGACAGAATAACAGTTGCGTGGTTCTATAGATGGCTGGGCATAAGCATGTTTTCAAGAGAAGCTGGTGAAGGGGCATATTCTTACTACATTATGAACCGCAAGAGCAAAAGGTAACTGGGTTGCATGGTAATCTGAACTCCAAGAGGTATAAATTTGTCTGGAAAGTGTTAAACCAAGTTGGCAATCCACCAATGCCCAATTACTGCTACCCGCAGCTAACCCCTCTCCCACAACTTTCCAGAACAAATCTGGTCCCCCCCCCCACCCTAGATTGTTTGCATTAATCCTCAAAAGGCTTTGATCTATACCGCTATTTCATTACCTCAAGTCATCCAATAGGTCTCTACAGCCAATGAAGAACATTCAAAGTGTGATCCCTCAAGCAGTGTAGATAAGATTGCAGACTGTTTCAAAAAGACATTCACTACCATCATCCCAGGCCAACCAGGGATAGAGAATAAATGCCAGTGAGATGCATATCCCAAAGAATGATTCAAAACAAATCAAAATAAAACATGCTAGAAATAGATCTGGCAGCATCTGTGAGGAGATACAGAGTTAACATTTCCATTCAGGTGAACCATTCCTTTGATGAAAGATCATCGACTTGAAACTCCTCACATGTGCAACTGAGTCTATTTCTAGCACTTAATTTTTGTTTTTATTTCAGAGTTTAAGCATCTGTACTATTTTGCTTTAATAAATGATTCTCTTATCTTTCCATCTTTTTGGAGATATTTTCATTGCCATTTCCCTTTTGGGATTGAATTCCTTTGGATTTATTAATTGAGATAAATATCAGTTGATTTGAAACTTTCATGTTAAGACAGGGCTCTTTCAAGATGCCACAATACTATAACCTACTCACGCAAGATCCACCAAAACATTATTTTCAAAGCTTTCCTCATGATTTGGTATTATGGATTGGAATGACTCAGCTTTCCACAGCTAATGAATCAGCAATGCTGACATTGGGAGGAGACTCTGTCTCTGTAACTTGCTGAAGATCAAAACCCACAATATGTACTGCTGCATATCTGAGTCCTCTCAGCTCAGTTAGTCTGTCATTTGAGAGTACAGATGAATTGAATGGTCATCCTTAGTATTCAATCCAGGGTCAATTTCTGTCCTTATCTAGAGGCAATATTCTTGCTCAGATGGCACCTTCATCCAATGGCGGGCCTTGTGACATCTGGAGGCGAAAGTGAGGACTGCAGATGCTGGAGATCAGATACAAGATTAGAGTGGTGCTGGAAAAGCACAGCAGGTCAGGCGCATCCGAGAAGCAGGAAAATGGACGTTTCAGGCAGAAGCCCTTCATCAGGAATCAGAATTCCTGATGAAGGGCTCCTGCCTGAAATGTCGATTTTCCTGCTCCTCAGATGCTGCCTGACCTGCTGAACTTTTCCAGCACCACTCTAATCTTGTGAAATCTGGACCCAATCAAAAGAAGGATGTTAACTGGATCACCTGTGGCAGGGTGACGCCTCTTCTGTTTGTCCTAATCAAGCCTCCGTTTATGAAAGATCACCTCCTTGTCTCAGCTCAGTGTTTCGCTAATGAAGTGTGGCCATAATCAGCAATTCAGTTGAATGGGGATTGGATTTGCCTTTTCACATTGTGTAGCACACTGCCACAACTGTTCTTCTGATCACAGAATCTTCCTAATCTACAGGGGTACACTCCAGAAAACAGAGCTGAACTGGATCCTCTCTGAAGCCAGACATGACATCATACCAGAGGTAGGTATCAAACAATATGTTTTGGTATTTGGCCTCCTGGACAGATAGGAAAAGTTATTTCAATGATATTCCCACCTCTCTCCTACCCTTGGGAAGTTTTGGATTTTCTTTAGAGTTCTCCTAGAGGGATTATGTGTTGCCAAGGGTGTACAGGGTTTCTTGATATAAGGACAGATCATTACAAAGAGATTGGACAGGCTTATTATTTCCTGTCCAACTTTTAGACATGTCCATATTTATTTTCTGTTTTACCAGAATGCTCCCTTCACTGGTACGAAGTCTTCAGAACATATACAGTCTATATCCTTGAGACATTTAGCCAGATATGAGGCCTCTTGATGGATTGTTGACATAAAGAGTATGGTGTAGTCCCTTGTTAACGAAATATCAGCAACTCATGTGGCCCACCTAGCTCTAACTGAAGCTAATTAATAACCACACCACAAAAATTGCTTTTAGATTTTGCAAAGGTTTGGCACAAGCTGCTCCTTTTTATGCAGATTAGAGAAAACATCAACGTGGTTGCCTTCTAAATATTAACTCTGCTTCTCTCTTCCAATTGTCAGCAGTAGTTCAGAGATTGAGTATTATACCAGGGCACCCTTGCATCTCCAGACCACCACAACAAATGTTTGGCATATTATTGCTGTGGAAGAAATCATGTAGGTCAGTTACTATCAACCTCTTTAGCAGAATTTACAGTCTTATATTTTTCCTTCCACAGTATATGGCCAAATTGTTCATCTTTCTTTGCAATGCAATAGCTATATTCCTGGTGTTGGTCAAATGGATTCCAAGGCAGATGGTGAAGTTAAAAAAAAGGCCCAATTCTTTTCCTTAATGGTTGGTTTATTCACAGGATGCCATTTTGTAGATCTCAGCCTCCTCACTACTACCCCCAGGTCCCACTGACTCTCCATATAATATTTTAGACAAACCCGTGAAACAAATTAAGCCAAATAGCCCCTTAAATGACTGTAACGCCACATTAAATCCCAGAGGAACAGTAACCATTCGAATGAAAGTTTGTGGAGTGATAATGCTGTGTCCAATGCCCATAAGGGGAAGTGAAGGCCTAATGGTTTCATTGCTAGGTTGTAAATCCAGAGACCGAGGTAATGTTCTGGGTTCAAATTCGGCTCCCACAGCTGGTGTAATTTGAATTCAGCAAAACTCTGGGTTGATGAAACTATTATCAGGAAAAATCCATTTGGTTTATTAGAGATCTTTAGGGGAAAAAAAACTGCCATCCTTGTCTGGCCTACATGTGACTCCAGATCCACAGCAATGTGGTTGATTCTTAACTGCCCCTTGGGTAATAAGGGATGTGCAATGCTGGCCTAGCCAGCAATGGCCTCATCGTGGGAAACCGCGCACTCTCCATCCCTGATCCCAGCCCTTAACCAATCAATGCCCATCACTTACACATCTTTAACAACATAATCAACAAACCATTTATAAATATTCACACTGATCACAATTGGTTTGTTTTACACTGTCAGCACTAAACTTGGTTGACAAGTTTCACTTATTAGTCAGCAAAGCTGCTAAGGTCTGCTGTAGTTTGTTTCGGCTTCTTAATAGGAGATCCATTTTAATCAGTCTTGTCATCTCACGCCCTGGTACTGGGCAGGGTTTTTTGTTAGCCTTGTTTTATTAATGAGCTGTTTTTATTTCCCAGGTCACGGCTGGGGTGGAGGGGGTGCAGTTTTGCGTGAGTGATGTAAGTAATCAGATCTCTAGAACAAAAAGGTTTCAGTAGAGTGTGTTTTAAAAGCTTTTGAGTCATAGAGATAAACAGCATGGAAACAGACCCTTCAATCCAACTCGTTCATTGCGACCAGATATTCTACATTAATCCAGTCCCATTTGCCAGCTTTGGGCCAGTATCCCTCTAAATCCTTCCTATTCATATACCTATCCAGATGCCTTTTAAATGTTGTAATTGTACCAGCCTCCACCACCTCTTCTAGCAGCTCATTCCACACATGCACCACCCTCTGCATGAAAAGATTTCCCTTGGATTCCTTTTAAATCTTTCCCCTCTCACCTTAATCCTATGCCCTCTGGTTTTGAACTCCCCTACCCTGGGGAAAAGATCCTGACTCTTCACCCTATTCATGGCCCTCATGATTTTATAAATTTACATAAGCACATCCTCCAAGGCTCTAGGCAAAGTAGCCCCAGCCTAACTTGAGCTAATGTTTAACCACACAGTAGGTATTCTTGTTGTGTACTGCCTCTGAACCAGCAACTCTGAGTTCAGGTCTCACTTTGACACTTGCCAGCCATGGAAGATGTGTTCCTGATGTGGTTCAAGTAGGTCGATCATCAGCCTGCTAGCACTCTGCAATTCTTCCTTAAAGGGGAACTCCAAAACATGCATGAAAACTCAAAGTTCCCTCTCAGACCAGACACTGATTGCTTAATATCATCAGACCAATTCATCTCATTAATAGTCAGTGAAAAAAGAAGCAGAGAATCCCCAATGTTGCCCAGAGTTAGCGCTGGAAGTACTCTAACAAGTACCCGTTAGTATCAGGTTGTGAACACTGCAATAGAGAACATTTGAAGTGTATCTAATGAATAAACCAGTCGCCAGTTGATGGAAACAAGCAACAGGTTTGGAACTGGGCCTTTGTGAGCAAGATGTGTCACTCATTGCAACAACTGGCCTGCAAAGTCCCAGTTTTAAGCTTGCACTATCTGTGCTCGCTCCAAAAGTCTTCTGAAGTTTCTTGATTAACTGCACTTTAAAGTAAGTTCTTCAAATGTTTATTAACTTTAGATTGTATGTTGCATAACGTCAAACAAGACCAACTGATTTGACTAAATCACAATACTAAGTTGTTAATTTACTGAACAACTATCTCAAACTGTCCTATCTATCACTTACCTGCTTCTTACTGTTATAAGTATTCAAGGGGGCATTCGATGATTATTAGGAATGAGCAAGGGTACAGGGTAAAAGGAGTTTGGCACTAGATAATGATGCTCCTTGAATGAGCAAGTGCAAACAGTATGGGCTAAATGGTCTCCTTCTGCACTGTAACACTTCTGTGTCACTGTAACACTTCTGTGATATGAACTGCATGTGTATGATTCATGTTAATCAATGTAAATTTGAAAGCACTGCAGAAACCAATGGTGAATGCACATCTGCACAGTGAATTCCTCATGTTCAGGATGTCCCAAAGAAAGCAAACTACTTAAAAAGTTCAGTCACCATTGCAATGTCAGTAAATATGACAACTAGTCTGTGCACAGCAAGATCCCACCAAAAAAAAAGAATTTAGACCAAAGGCCAGTCAATTTTAAAGAGTCAGAATTCATGACGTGAAGACATGGATTCTCCTGCTCTTCTTTCTTAGCACAATTAAATTACATTCACTTGAGAAGGCGAACTCAGCTTTGTGTTGCTTCTGAAAGATGTCTCATTTGGCACTGCAGCAGTCCTTCAGTATGGCACTAATGTGCCTCCCGGGATTATGTGCTTGAATCTCTGGGTTTTGACTTTTTACCTAGAGATGACAGTGAACCACTCTGATACTTAAAATACAGGTAATACAGGAAAAGACAAAATTGTGCAATTAAAGAACTTTGTAATGAGTGGTTGTATGAGATTCATATTCTGCAACTGCGGGTCTGCAAAGTGAACAGTGTCTCTTAAAGCAGCTCTTTTTGGGGATGGTCCTTCCATTTATCAAAAAAGGCTCCCTTAATCAGAGAAGCTGAAAAAGATGTTTTTGGGGGGTTGGGCATGAAGGGAGGTGGGGAAGGTTGAGGTCAGCTTGCTGGAGAGGTCAGCAAATAGAATTGCACTGAATAATGCCCACCAGTAATTACACTGGACAGACACTTCCACCAATAGCTCAGGACTGACTCGGTGAATAATTCAAATATTAACAAATACTTTGTGGTGACATCTTTAAATGAAAATCAGCAATGCCAACAAATGCCAAGTGCCGACATCTAATGATTACATTTTCTGAGGCTGCACTGTTGGTTGCTTGTTAGTCACAGATCTCGTGATCCATTATCTTCAGCTAGGAGTGTGAACTGCTGTCGATCATTGCTATAATCTGAGCTGTGCACTGGGTCACTCAGAGTATGCACATATCAGAGAGAATCAAACTAAAATCGACAATCACTTTTGATGCCTCTATGTTCTATCTTCCAAGTTTCTTACAATGGGTTTAGATAATATTGACAATGAAGGAGTGTTCCAATAAACTGATGGCACAGTGCTAGTAAGACAGATTTCATGTTTCGGCAAGAGATATGTGAAAGACTACTTTTTAATGCAGTAAATGTTCATAGCCTGTGTTACAATTAGATCAGGGACTGTTAATATTTAAAGAAAAGTTCAGACACCTCATTTTAATCAAGATAACTATAGCACACAATTTCACTTCTTATTTTATTATGTATAAAAATATTAAACAAACAATTACTACTAACTTCACAATATGATTTCTAACTATATAGGCTATGCACTCAGGTTTACTTTTTATCTCTTGAGAAATCTCTTATAAAACACATCAGACTCAAATTTATTTGCTTCTGTCATCATAAGTATATAATTCTGTGCATCTATAATGACCTCTCCTGCAAGCTGATCCCAACCCAACCTTCCCCACCTCCCTTCACTCCGCCCCCATCCCCTCCTACCCCCCCCCCCTCCCCCCCCCCCACCCCCCAAAACACCTTTCTCAGCAACTCCTCTGTTTCAGGGAGCCCTATTTGATAAATGGAAGGACCACCCCCACAGATGTCTGGAAAATTTTCCTCAACTCCAGTGATTCTCAGAGATAAAACCTTAACCGACTGTAGAGGTTTCAGTCCTTTGTACTGGTTATTTTTTCAATACTTCACAGCTAATCTGTCTTTGGCACAGGAGATGTAGATTTTTCCATTAGTTTCAAACTAGGCAATCTTCGAGTTTCTGTTCCCTCACAAAATTCAAATTGAGATTAAGCCTCATCCACATTCTGCATTGTTAATAGTGAGGAGGCCTTTTTAACTACAGTTATATATATTCCGGCTATCTTCCGTCAGTGAGGTTCACATTGCAACTCAGCAAACATCCAGAAAAATTGAAACTGGAGAATCTCCCAGAGCTCAACCCATCTCCACTACGACATAGTCTGCTGGAGTGTCCTCAAACTGACCTTTACCTTAATTATCCCTCAATTACAATGTTTTCCTCGATCTGGCAAAGTAAATTGGTTCTACAGTCTTTCAGAATTCACTGAATACTTCTAAAATAATTTGTTTCTATTTCCCAAAATAAAACTTCTCTTTGGAATGCCTTTGCTGCAAGGATTATAGATATCACATCTCCAGCTCTTCAGTGAACTATGCCCAGCTGCTGTTTGATAGCTGTATTTCTTCTGACTTTACTAAACAAATATGAGTCACCTTCAAACTTGGCATTTTTTTTCAGGTGTTCTGGCAATTTCTAAAGTCCAGAAATATATGACATCACCTTTACAACTTTAATCCTCTGAGAACTAAAAATGACATCTAACGTAGGAATATGATCTAGATATTCCCAATACCTCCAACTCCTCCTCTACAAGTGTGGTGGCCAAAGAAATGATCAATGATTTCGAAAGGGGATTGAGTACGAACTTAGAAATATATTTGCAGGGCTATAAGGATAGGTGGGTGAATATGAGGGATTGGACTGTTCTACGTCATGATTTTATTAGTATTAAGGAAATTAATCTTTAATTCCAGTACATTCCTGGGTAATATTGACTTGACTGTTTCAAGGTACATTTCCCATCACACTTGGAAATTGAGATCAATATTATTTTTATACGGATGTTTCTGTGTCTGCTTACTGTGACTCAAGTGGTTACACCCTTACCTCAGAAGGTTATGAGTTCAAATTCTCCTCCAAAACTTGAGTACAACAATCTTGGGCTGACCTATGGTGCTGTATTGGGGAATGCTGCACTGTCAGATGAAATATTAAACGAGGACTTACTACCTTCAGATACATATGGAAAATCCAATCAAACTACATTGAAAAAGATTCTGAACATCCCAACTGTCTTGACCAACATCACTTACGTAGAATAGCGTTTTTGTCATATAACTGTTTGTGGGAGCTGACTGTGCTGAAGTTGGCTGCTATGTTTCCCCATTCCAACAGTGACCCTGTTCCAAAAGTGCTTTGTTGGGTGTAAAACATTTTGGGACATGTGGTGGTCATAAAAGATGCTATAAAAATGCAAGTCTTTCTTTTCTATCTCACAGAATCATACAATTATGAGTGGAGGCCCTTCAGCCCATCATGTCTGCACACTCTCTGAATGAGCATCTCTCCCAGTTCAATTCTCATCACTATGTGCATTGTTCCATTTCAAATAAGTCTAATTTCCTTTTGAATCCTTCAATTGAACCTACCTCTATCATAGTCTTAAGCAATAAAATCCAGACCCTGAACTCTCACATGAAAAAAGTTTTTGCTCATATCACTTGTGATTCTTTGACTAATTGTTTAAAATCAGGGCCCCCCATCAATTCTTTCAAGCTGGAATGTTTTCTCCCTATCTTTTCTGTCCAGATTGCTCCTGAATCTTAATACTTATTTCACATCTCCCCTCAGTCTTCTCATGTCCAAGGAAAGCAAATGGTCAGTTAAGAAACAGTGAGGATATATTCCCAGACAGGGCAGGCTTCATAACAAGAGAAAAAGAGTTGCCCCTCCCTGCTGGGTTGCAGGAGGGGCCCTTGATCTGTTTAAAACCTGGATAGGACAGGTTAGTGCAGTGTGACAGACGGGAGAATGACCTTAATTGCTGAAGGCCACCCAGCCTGCCCTTACTTTTGTCTCCCTGAACCTCTCCCCTCTTGTGGGCTCCACTCTGCAAACTCTCTCCCGAAAGCATTACCCACCATAGCTCTCCACATACTGGCTGCACAGCTCACACTGGCTGCACAGTTTATTATAGGTGTTGGCCCTTACAAAACTTGCTATTTTAGGAAGGGCTGACCATTGAACTACTAGAAATTGTCTCTGTCTTCAATGACATTGCAGCCAAATTGCAATATCATTTAAATTTGACAAGAGCAATGTTCCATGCTTTGGATTTTATGCCAACCTTTAATTCTTGGAATTAGTAATACAGTGAGTTAATTTTCTTGGGTTACAATAAGACAGCACTGATTTCTGGCTATGTGACATTTGTCTTGGAGAAATTACCACTAACTGGTGGTGAAGTCTGAATGTACCAGGTCACTGAAATTGTGTTACTGAATGTGAAACAGAAGAAATGTATTGTCATTGACAGTGGAAATGATACTTCACTTGGCAAGAAGGATGAGGGTTTTTTGGGGACAGATGTGTTCTACTTTCATAATGCCCCTACAAATCCCTATTTCTCATGCGATGGTCGACACTAAAACCACACTATCAAGAAACATATGTTGTATTCTCAATGTGCTGTGCTAAAACAACCTCCTGGTTCAACATGTGTTTGTGATCTGACCTTATTGCAATGTAATCATTGTGTTAATGGAACTTGTAGTCAGTACATTCTGGGTCTTAACAAATCCCTGCATAACTTCCTTTTCTTCATCCTATGTCTTGTTTTTTACCTCAAAACTGCACATTACAGGTTATCAATCTTTCTACCATCAGGAACAGCTTCTCATTAACTGCTTTATCAAATATTTTGTGATTTTTGAATAGGAAATTCCGGATCCTGTATTTTTACCAAATCACTAAAACCCCTGGTACTATTTTATCAAACTATTTATTTGTTCATGCATTATGGGTGTCAATGGCTCGGCCAACATATATTACCTATCACTAATTGCCCTGGAGAAGGTGGTAAAGAGCTGCTTTCTTGAATTGCTGCAGCTTTTTTTTGTGTAGATACAATCACATTGCCATTAAGAACAGAGTTCTGAAATTTCCAAATTCCCAAGGGTTGACATCTTTATAAAGTATGGCGCTCTGAATTGGCCACTTTATTGCAGCTGGGGTATAACCGGTTTATAAACATTTAACATTAGCTTACTTGCTTTTGAACTCTCTGCTCTTATTGTAAACTGAAGAACTGTATCTGTCATTTTAACAATTTTTCAACTTATTGGTGCAGTAAAAGATTATGTATAAGAGATTCAGATTTAGAATATTACAGCGCAGTACAGGCCCTTTGGCCCTCGATGTTGCACTGACATGTGGAAACAATCTGAAGCCCACGTAATCTACACTAATCCATTCTCATCCATATGCCTATCCAATGACCATTTAAATGTCCTTAAAGTTGATGAGTCTACTGCGGTTGCAAGCAGTGCGTTCAACGCCCCTACTACTCTCTAAGAAACTACCTCTGACATCTGTCTTATATCTATCACCCCTCAATTTAAAGCTATGTCCCCTCGTGCTCGCCATTGCCATCCAAGGAAAAAGACTCTCACTGTCCAACCTATCTAACCCTCTGATTATCTTATATGTCTCAATGAAGTCACCTCTCAGCATTCTTCTCTCTAACAAAAAGTCTCAAGTCCCTCAGCCTATCCTCATAAGACCTTCCCTCCATCCCAGGCAACATCTTAGCAAATCTCCTCTGAACCCTTTCCAAAGCTTCCACCTCCTTCCTATAATGCGGTGACTAGAACTGTACACAATACTCTAAGTGTGGCCACACCAGAGTTTTGTACAGCTACAGCATGATCTCATGGTTCCAAAACTCAATCCCTCTACCAATAAAAGCTAACATATCATATATCTTCTTAACAACCCTATCAACCTGGTGGCAACTATGTACCTGGACACCGAGGGCTCTGTGCTCAGCTACACTACCAAGAATCTTACCATTAGCCCAGTACTCTGCATTCTTGTTACTCCTTCCAAAGTGAATCACCTCACACTCGTCCACATTAAACTCCATTTGCCACCTCTCAGTCCAGGTCTGCAGCTTATCTATGTCGCTCTGTAACCTACAATAACCTTCGTCACTATCCACAACTCTACTGACCTTTGTGTCATCTGCAAATTTACTAAGCCTTCCTTCTATGCCCTCATCCAGGTCATTTATATAAATGACAAACAACAGTGGACCCAAAACAGATCCTTAGGGTATCCCACTAGTAACTGAACTCCAGAATGAATATTTCCCATCAACCATCACCCTCTGTCTTCTTTTGCTTGAAAATTTCTGATCCAAGCCACTAAATCACCCTCAATCCCATGCCTCCATATTTTGTGCATTAGCCTACCATGGGGAACCTTATCAAACACCTTACTGAAATCTATTTACACCACATCAATGACTTTACCCTCATCCACCTGTTTGGTCACCTTCTCAAAAAACTCAATAAGGTTTGATTATCCCTAATCAACTTATTCCTCTCTACATGATTATAAATGCTCTCTCTTATAGCCCTTTCCAACACTTTACCCACAACCGAAGTAAGCCTCACAGGTCTACAATTTCCAGGGTTGTCTCTAATCCTCTCCTTAATCAAGGAAACAACATTTGCTATCCTCCAATCTTCTGGCACTATTCCTGTAGACAATGACGACATAAACATCAAAGCTAAAGGCTCAGCAATCTCCTCCCTGGCTTCCCAGAGAATCCTAGGATAAATCCCATCTGGCTCAGGGGACTTAGAAAAATAGATAACACCTACTCCTTATGCACCTCAATCCTATCTAGTCTAGTAGCCTGTATCTCAATATTCTCCTCGACCACATTGTCTTTTTTTAGTGTAAATACTGATGAAAAGTACTTATTTAACCCTTCTCCTATCTCCTCTGACTCCAGGCACAACTTCCCACTACTATGCTTGATTGGCCTAATCTTACTCTAGTCATTCTTTTATTCCTGATATGGCTATAGAAAGCCTTAGGGTTTTCCTTGAACCAATCATCCAATGACTTCTCATGTCCCCTCCTGGCTGTTCTTAGCTCTTGGTCTTTCCTAACTAACTTATAACTCGCAGGTGCCCTAACTGAGCCATCACATCTTATCCTTATATAAGCCTTCTTTTGCCTCTTCACAAGAGATTCAACTTCCTGAGTAAACCATGGCTCCTGTGCTTGACAACTTCCTCCCTGCCTGACAGATGCATACTTATTAAGGACTCGCAATAGCTGGTCAATGAATAAGCTCCAAGTTTCAATTGTGTCCATCCCCTGCAGTTTCCTTCTCCATCCTATGCATCCTAAATCTTGCCTAATCACATTGTAATTGCCTTTCCATAAGCTATAACTCTTGTCCTGCGGCATATACCTATCAATTTCCATCTCTAAAGTAAACTTAATTGTGGTCACTATCATCAAAGTGTTCACCTACCTCCAAATCTAACACCTGGCTGGGTTCATTACCCAGTACCAAATCTAATGTGGCCAATCCACGTGTTGGTCTGTCTACATACTATGTCAGGAAACCCTTCTGCAAAGTTTCAGACCCAGTGATCACAGCTTAACTGGTTCCCACACAAGGTCACAGATGTGAATTTTTTTTTTCTCCACAGATGCTGATTTCCCTGCTGAGTATTTCCAATATTCTCTGTTTTTATTCCAAACTTCCACTATTCTGTGCATAACTGTTCTTCCTGTTTTCAATTCTAACCAGATCAGCTCCCTTTGTAGGGTTATGAGCCTTAGTTCTGGATCGCACCCACCACCACCACCAGCTCCCCCCCCCCCACTTTGTAACTATGAAATAAAAGTTAAAGTAGGAATAAGCCATTCAGCTCTTCCATTAAATAAGATCATGGCTGCATTCCTGCAGCCCTATAACATTTCACCCTTTGCTTATCAAAACCTTATCTCTGTTTATCTCAAATTCTGCTTGCATTGCCTTTTGAGGATTGGAGTTCCAAAGTCTCATGACCCACTAAGAGAAAAATAATTCACCTCTTGGTCAACCTACGATTTTTAAAGAGATTCCTAGTTCTAGATTGTCTCATAAGAGGAAACTTCTTCTTCATATCCCCATCTACTTTGTTCCTTTATCATTTTACATACCCCAATTAATCTTCCCTCAACCCTCTAAATGAAATACAGGCCAAGTTCATCCAATTTGTGGGACCTGGTACCTCTCTAGAAACTCTGCATTACATTACTGAAAGGCTAATATATCTATCTGAGTTGCTCAAAACTATCTGCAATATTCAACTGACATACCACTTCTTTATTAGAGAATACTGGAAATCAGAAAATGAAGGGATTCTATATATGTAGATAGTTATAGTATTTGGAATATAGTCAATGCCCAAAACTTAAAATTACCACATTAGATTTTGCAAAGTGGTGGAAATTTCAATCCTGTATTATTCTTGTCTCATAGGAGGTGGGTGGCACTGGTAAGTTGCCCATCCCTAATTGCCTGACATTTTCTGTAATGGTTTGGTCTAACTGAGTAGCATTACGGCCATTCCAGAAGGCTACTCATAATCAATCTGCTGAGAGCCTGGAGTCAAATGAAGACCAGACAAGGTAAGGATGACAAGTTTCCTTCCAGAAAAGAACATAAGTGAACCAGATGGTGTTTTACAACAATCAATGATAGTTTCATGGATATTATTGCTGAGATTTGCTTTCTATTCCAGATTCATTCATTGAAATTATTAATTGATTGAATTTAAATTCCATGCTGGAATTTGAACCCATATTGACAGAGCGTTAACCTCGGTTACTAGTTCAGTGACATTACCTCTGTACTACCACCTTCCGTTTATATTTACTAGATTAATAAATTTGGAAATGCACCAGTTTGAATTAGAATACTACTGTTTTAGAGGACTGGGAAACCACTGTACCTCTGGCAGTGCTACTCGTAAATCTAATCCGATGAACTTATATGCATCAAATATTTATCTAATTTTTCTGTGAAGAATGTGATGAATTCTACCTCAATCCTTCCCTGTGCAAAGAATTCAACTTGCTGTATAAACTAAGTTCTCTTAGCATTTCTACTCAAGATGTTAAGAGTTAATTAATATTATATCATTTTCTGCACAGCATTTCCTTTGCTTTGGGTATTTTAATGGAATTAAACCAAGCAGAGTCTTGCCAGCATTTACCAAACAACTATCAGCAGTTGGCTTGATGTTCCTGGGGCCAAGGACCAAAGTGAAACATGTAAGCTGTTGAATGTTGTAGTGAATTGGAAACAGATGGGCTGGCCATCACTCTTAGTTTTTCTTTGCTTTGCTTAGCAAGATGTCATTAATGGGCATGTATACGCATTGGCAATCCCCTGTGATTCTGTAACAAATATAACTCAGTAAACCAAGGCAACTGTGAATATCTACATATAAAAAGTTTAGTGTAGTGTGTCAGCGGTTTTAAACTGATGCTTCTGGCGAGCCTTTGATAAATGAACTAAATGATTGTGACTGTTGTGGAGAACAAAATGTCATATCACCATAGAAAATATTGAAAGAGAAATGCCTCCTGATCTTCTGGAGTTACTCCAAGATAGTGTACCTTGTGACTGGAAAAGTCCACTGAGTTTTGCTGATGCTGCTGTTGAGCTCACTGTCCCGGGTTGAGCTGCTCTTTCCCTTCCTGAGGGAACTTAATTGATTTGTTGACAAAGATATAAAGTTTGACCCAAAACATGTGCCAGATCTTAACTGGTAATGATAGATTGAAGAGAAGCTAAACATTTAGGGGTAAGCTTGATACATACAATACACAAGAGAGTAGGAAATAAAGGGAACAGGATAGCAAAAGACTTGTGGGGAGTATAAACACTGATACAAAACAGCTGAGCCAAATGGACAATGTGTTGTAAATTTTATTTGAAGAATTAGACTTGGTGCTGCTACATGTTGATACCTTCAGGTTACCATCTTGCTTTATACTTTCATGTCAGTTTGAATAATGTCAGGTCAAATTGTATAACCCTCAAAAACAGACCAATGGCAAGTGGTCAGAAACAGAGGGATTGCTAGTCAACTATGTGATGGAAAGAAATTGTATGCATACCTATAAGCCATAACATGCATGTGACAGTGTACACTTTGTGGCTGGCCTGTGTAGATTAAACTACCGTCAACAGGTGTATTTTAAGGCCCTGTTGGGGTAGATTCAGGACTTGCCTCCTTTCCCTATTCAGAGTGGACAACACAGTAATAGTACTGTAGTCAGAACCGTGTTCAGGTAGAACACTAGAGAAGAATATAACTTTTTCCTCAAGGGGCTGGAATACAAAGATATGAACATTTTGGAAGAGCTGTATTATGCTCCAGGTAAACTGTATTTACAGGATTATGTTCAAACCTAGGCACCACACCTCATGAAGTATATATTGGCTTTGTCACAGAACAAAACCCAGCCTAAAATAATAAAGTTATAAGGCCTAGTTTCATACTCTAGACTTGCATTTCTTTGAGTATAGAAGGGCAAAGGATGATCTAACTGAGGTGTTTATCAATAAAGTTATAACTAGGCCATTCAGCGATGACGTTGGGAAGCTGCTCTTCACATAAAGGGAGATGGAAATTGGAAGCGCTCCCTCTAAAATGCTGTTGAGACTGGAGGTCTATGGAAATTGTCAGAACTGAAATTGTTCGCTTTCTGTTCATAAAGTGTATTAGGGAATATGGAACCAAGACAGATGAACACAATTGAGACTAACCTTATAGCAATAAACCTGAGGTGCTGACTGGTCTAATTCTGTTCCTGATGGTCCTAGTTTTGAGCCTTCAATCCCCACCTCTCCACCACTGGGGCCTTCGCTTTACAAATATCTGCCTTAGCTGTTTTCAATTTACAGGAATTCACTTCCTTTACTGTCATTTTTCAAATGTACAACATAGCTTCAAATGTAAAATCCCTTTTAGAAACCTGAATTCATCTCCCTACTGGACAGTCAGAGGTTTAAACTATTGTTCCCTATTGGGTGAACAAACCAAGAAGCAGCTTGAGCATGACAAGGCACCAGCTCATGAAACTGCACCTAATATGAAATCACCACCAAGCCACATAAAGAACTCACAGATGTTCTTTTATTCTGATTATTTTTCACAGAAAAAGGAGTCGATGTTAACAAATTCATTATAAGATCACTGGGTTTCATGTGCTAAACAGGGAGACAAATTTAAGTCCAACTTCCAAAAAGGCATTGGCTAAACACAATGAGGTTCAAACCTTTTGATTTGTATTACAATTACATGTAAACAGTCACAGTGTAGATGCAGTTGAACCACAGACTCAGAGCGTGCAAACTTGGCCTGAATTGGATCTGGTAATCTGCTTGTTTAAGAGAAAGTCCATTGAACCTTCATGGGTGAATTGACCAAGATCTTGATTCTGGCAGTCTGACTTTGTGATACAATGGGAGAAAGTGAGGACTGCAGATGCTGGAGATCAGAGCTGAAAAATGTGTTGCTGGAAAAGCGCAGCAGGTCAGGCAGCATCCAAGGAGCCGGAGAATCGACGTTTCGGGCATAAGCCCTTCTTCAGGAATGAGTTTCCTGAAGAAGGGCTTATGCCCGAAACATCGATTCTCCTGCTCCTTGGACGCTGCCTGACCTGCTGCGCTTTTCCAGCAACACATTTTTCAGCTCATTTTGATACAATGTGCTAGCATGCCAATGCCTTTCAGTTAAGACTATGGTACTGTTTTCAAAATCTCCGACAAATCAGTACCAGTATCAATCAACCAATACCAGATAATTAAATCACCCTGACACTATAAAGGTCACATGGCAGAGGTCTTCTAGCACACTGGCTGCTTCCCTACATCTGAGCCATAAGGCCGCTATTCAGGTGTCATCTGTTCCAGAAGTGTGCCATAACATGGACAGCTTGATTCTAAATATCTACAACAAACACATGGGAGGGTTCTTGTGGGATGGTGGTTGTGTCCCTGCCTCTAAGCCAGAAAGTCCAGGTTCAATCCGAGCTGCTCCAGAAATGTGTCATTACATATTTAAACAGGTTGATAAATGGTACCTGTTACAAAAATGATATCGACGGAAATTCCAGAATTGAGTCTCATATGCAGCAGGGACAGTATTCCTACCCAGAGCCAGGAAGCTTGGGTTCGAGGCTCACTTGCTCCAGAGATATGTAATGACATCTCTGAACTGGTTGATTAGAAAATATCAAATTTAGTTTGCTGACGTTGTGCCACTTTTCAATATACCATATAAGTCCTTCAGAAGATGTATAATTAGATTCAAAACAGCAACACTCAGTTGACTAGTTCGTTATATATTTTTTATCGTAAGCAAATACTATTTTTTGTTGCTTATTCAGCATCATAAAAACATTCAGAGAGAGAGAGCAGTTCTTAATTTCACATCTGTACATTATCCTTTCTTAACTTGACAATTGTTTTTGAACTGTGCCAAGTCCTTCTGTGTTTAATGTTGAATCTTCAATCTCCTTCTCCCATGTCTCTACATCTTGAGGGGAAGTGTGTGTGTGTGTATATAAGGGGGGGGGGGGGGGGTGTGGGGGTGTGTGTGTGTGTGAGGGGTGTGTGTGTGTGTGTGTGGGGGGGGGTGTGTGTGGGGGGGTGTGTGTGTGGGGGGTGTGGGGGTGTGTGTGTGTGTGTGTGTGTGTGGGGGGGGGGGGTTGGTGGAATGGTCTGTGATGCTGCTGATTGTCAATTGACTCTGATTGTACCTCTAGTATACTCAAAGTGACACTAAACTCAAGAACATGCAAGTTATGCTTTTGTCCCACTAAATTGGAATTCTGGATCAACTATACAGTATACCACATGACCAATTTCCCTAAATGCTTATTGGGGTATTAAATTGACTTACTGATGAACGCAGCTATTGTAAAGATTTGATTGGTAAAGATTTAATTTTAAACTAGATGATAATTTGAAACATTAGTGTTGAACTATAGTTAGAAAACTACACCATACTTTTTAAATGAACCATGGGGCACTATGGAGATGCACTGAAGCTTAGAAAATCCGGAAGTTTATTAAATGAACACATCTGAAAATAAGAAGTAGGAGCAGGAATAGTCAATTCAGTCTCTCAAGCTTGTTCTGACATTCAATACGATCATGGCTAATCTCATCTCTGCCTCAACTCCCCATTATCCTTTAACCCATTACTAATTCAAAATCTCTCTTCCTTAAAATTACTCAATGTCCCGACATCCATCGCACTCTATGGTCGTGAATTCCATTGATTCACAATCCATTGAGAGAAGTGACTTTTCATCTGTCTTAAAACTATGACAATAACACGGCATATTTCTAGCTCTTAGGCATTTCTACAGGGAGACAACATTGAAGCTTTTCATCTTGCACTTATCAGGACTAGGACATACGAAACAAGATTTAGAAAGGAAAATGGATTAATTCTTCCATTAACACACAGGCGAATAAAGCAAGTTAAGCATTGCTCCTCTGAAATCTTGAACAGTAACTCCTAGATTTATGTATTGCATTCTCACATTTTGAAATGTTTGTTATAATTTATTTAATTGGAAAGTCAAAGAGTTTACTGTAAGTCAATAAAATATTGCTTGCAGGGGAGCACATAGCCTGTGGTGTGTTAAAGTGCACTAGCTCATACAACATGAGTGGTTTGTTAAAATGTCATCACAACCTTCAGATGGCTCGATGCCTTGTAACACAGGCATAGAACCTCTACTGAGCACTTCCCATGTTTACTTTGTTGGTGGTTTATGAGATGCTAGAAAACAAGGCATCAGAACCAAATAATCCAAAAATTGACTTAAGGCAGGAAAATGCTTGGTAGTGCTTCATGGAAGGTACAGTCAAAATAAAATGGATGTTGAGCCAAAACTGATAACGTTAGGAATGGTCACCAAAGAAGGTGTGCCTTAAAAGATGGACTACGAGTAGGCATGATGACAGATTCTGTTTTATTCATTGATGCAAAGTGTGTGCCACTGCCTGGGCCAATTGTTGTGGCCCATTCTTAATTGGTTTATGAACTAATGAATTACTAGGATCAATTTGGAAGGCAGCTAAGAGTCAATCACATTGATATAGGTCTGGAGTCACATGTAGTTCAGACCTGGCAGGGACAAGAGATTTCCTTCTCCACAGGCATAAGAGAAGCAGATGAGTTTTCACAACAACCAATAACAATTATGATTATGACAATGATTAATGGTTGCCATTAGACAGACTTTATTCCACACTTCCATTGATTCAATTTTTACCATCTGCCATGGTAAGACTTAAACCTTTGTCCCCAGAGCATTAGCTAAGTTCTCTGGCTTACTTGTCCACCAACAATACCACTACACCACTGCCTCCCTAACCCCCAATTTGTGAAGGCAGCTAATGACAACAGGCAACCAGTAACGTATGATATTTGATACCAATTGATCATTTCAAACACTGCTCATTTATTTTGCTAGTTCATTATAGGAGAATGAGAAATACTTTAAACACAAGCTTTGTGTGACCAACTGTTAATTCACATAATCTCCTAGTACATTTAACAGCTATCAAAGAGCACTGAAAACAGAAACATCTCTTTCTTAAATGCCAAGGTGGGACGAATTAGGTGCTCATTGCTCCACAAGTGGTGGTGTGGCCCATAAATACAGCACTTCCTCAGTACCGCCCTGGAGTGTCAGCCTGTACACAAATTCCTGGAGCAGTGACTGAACCTACAATTTTACGACTCAAGCAGGACTACTTACAACTGAATCATGGCTGACATAGTGAAAAGCAAATGTTCCTCTTGTCTTGACTGTTAATCTCTCCTGCCTTCCCTCCCTCAAGACCTTCCTTTTTTCAAATTTCCTCCTTCACCTCTATTTGCTTAAAAACTGTCAAATTATTGACTTACTGGTTTTTATGAAAAATGAATTAGCTAAAATATCAACTTTGTTTCTCTCAACACAGATGGTTGATATTGACTATTTTCAGCAACTCCTGTCAGCTGTGGCTCAGTTGATTGCACTTGCCTTGGAGTGAGAAGGTTCTTGGTTCACATCCCACTTCAGAACTTCACTATAAAGACCACGGTCGACACTCTTCTGTAGCACTGGGCGAGTGCTGCACTGTCAGAGATGGCATGTTTTGAATGAGTTGTTAAACTGAGTTAAAAATGACTCACCACCAGGTTATAGTCCAACAGGTTTAATTGGAAGCACACTAGCTTCCAAAAGCTAGTGCTTCCAATTAAACCTGTTGGACTATAACCTAGTGTTGTGTAATTTTTAACTTTGTGCACCCCAGTTCAACACCGGCATCTCCAAATCATTGTTAAACTGAGGTCATGTTTGCTCCCTCAAGTAGAGAAAAAAGATCCCACTTCACCAACTCGAAGTTGGCAGTTACTCCTCTTGCCCTGACCAATATTTGTTGGTCAACATCACAAAAACAGATTATTTAGTTTTGTTACAATGCAGTTTGTGGGAGCTTGCTTTATACAAATTGACTGTCATGTTTTCAACATTACAACAGTACTTCATTGAATACATTGTGCTTTGGAATTCACGAAAGTCACAATATAAACGCAAATCTTAAAGAAAGCAAAATACTGTGAAGGCAGAAAATCTGAAATAAAAACTCAGCAGGTCTGACAGCATCTATGGAGAGAGGAACAGAATTAATGTTTAGAGACCAATATAACTTTTCTTCAAAACTCAGTTGTGAAAATGTGTGCCTTTTCTTCAACATTTTCTGTTTATGATGCAAATCTTGTTTTATTTCAGATTTCTAGCACTCTCATTATTCTGCATTTGCATGTGATGTGGAACTCTGAATTAAGAAACAATAAGGTCAGGACCTTAAAGTACAACTGAAGTAAAAAGGATGGTGTGCAACTATCCCAAAGAACCTTGCTTTCTCCCAAATAAACCATAGGGTTAAGGCTTCATGTTCACAAATTTATTTACAGTAGTTGATTTTTTAAAAATTACATCCCAAAACTAGCAGCAAAGCCACCTACAAAACTTAATTTCCTCCAATGGGTCATAATGACTTGTTAAATTCCAATGTACTGTGTCATACTCCAAACGAGCACATCTGCCAATTTCTGCGGTGAATGGGTCAACACACATCCTTCAATCATGCTTGTCTGAATCAAAGTGACTACTTTATTAAATACAGTTCAGTTTTATTAGGAGATAATTGCCTTTTTGGCCCAGTTCCAAGTGTGGTCCAAAGTGATAAAAGACAAACTTAGTCAAAAAAAAATTCCACACAACACTGAGGTATTAGCTGAGCCTTGGTACCAAGCTCTCAGTGAATCTGACTGTGATGTACTGTCCACAATCTCCTTTTTTTGGTCAGTTTTGACATGGCTGGCCACACCATCATTCCCCAATGCCACTCCTCTGTTGTCTAGCTGAACATTGTCTGATGGCCCACATGTTGCTCTGATGCAAAACAGACCTAGTGTGCCATCTCTTTGGTGCAACTGTGGGCTCTAACAGTTGATGACCCACCTGCTCGTGTGAATCATACAGTCCAGTAAGAAGGCAAATAATCCCGTGCCAAGATTTTTCCACAATACCGCAAGCAGTAGCTAGATTTTGTACATGGATGATAGTAAAGAAACTAAACATTGTCCACAGATGTTCCATAGTCTCAGGGCTCTTGATTTTCTGAACCTGCTTGATTGCAATTGCAAATGTACAAAGGGAAAACACAGCGAGTGTTCACCCTCTGGTCTAATCTCTACTATCATTAAAATAAAATCTCTACATTTTTCAATATCATTAATTCTATATCCTTTTAAAAATTAAGAAAGACTCCCAAAATGCCTGAAAGTGATGCAGGTTGAAAAGTAGACTGCATTAGCCAGTGAGCAGATTATTTCCTCACCTCAAGTTCAAATTTAGTTTGCGTTGATAGAATTTTTAAAAATTCATTCAGAGGCTAGAATTTATTGCCCATTGCTAATTGTTCAGATGGCAGAGCAGAGTCAACCACATTGAACATGTCTTTTTACCAACTAGGTTTTACCAGTCTGCACGAAGTTCTTAGTAGATATAGGTCAATAACACAATAATCTCTGACAATTTGACATAACTGAAACTAAGCAACGATAAGACTGATATTGAATGTCGATATGTTTACATTGGTCCTGTAGAAGTTGTTCAAATCAATTTTTGATGCAAATACTAGGAACAGTGTAAAGACAGCTTCATTCTGCGTCTAACCTTTTGGTGTGTGTGTGGCTCAATCTGCGATACCAAGAATAGCATTGACATCATGCACCTTGAAGAGCGCAAACATTTCCTAGAAACAAATTCACGACATACCGACTGAGGCTCAAACAAGCAGCATTAAAGTGACAGAGAAGAGTCAGTTCAGTAAACAGTCATTTCAGGAACGATATCAGGAAAATTTTAAACACACTATGATTAAAACAAAGGTGAACCTCCAGCTATAGTATACAGTCAGTAGTGTACATTTTTTTAAAAAAACTTGTGATAACATTGTTCTAATATAAAGGAGCATGAAAGCTAAATCGATTCACCAACAAATTAGACAAATGGACAGAATAAAGATTTAAATTGACCAGATACACCTTTTTGGTGGTGTTCAGGATATAAATGACCATGACACAAAGATCTAGAAATTGAGCAACATGGCTCCCATTTTTCAGGTACAATGAGGCTGTGTAATCACTAAATGGCACAGGATGCATATTTGCAATTCCAGCCAGAATTGCAGTTGCAGCATATTTGTTAAAGACAAGGTTGCCTTAAGCAAGCATTAGTGCCTTTACCCATGCCACAGTTGACATTGATATAAAAGGACTCCTTTTGGGGAAGGTAGCAATTTACATATCACTAGCCATAGTTCCAGCATACAACAGGCAGGTAAAAGTGTATGTAGGCACAGCACCTGAGCTCCTCAGGGATATCAGCAACCTGGACTTCGACTTGCCGCCCTGTCCTCTCCATGATGGAGGTTGGGGCATCATATGGACCTGTGCTAAGTAAATGTTGGAGGAGGAGGTATGGGTGGCAGAAACGACAGGATGGAAGTGGATGTGGCTCCACTCTAGCCAGAGGTCTCCTGGCAAACGAGGAGCAGTCTAGTTTTAATTCCCAATCCAGACCTGCAGGCTGAGCTGAGGCTCCACGTCAGTGACTACACCCAGCACCTGATGGCACAGGCTGCGATGGTTCCAGCACAGGACCACGAGGGACAAGCAATGACTAAATCAGTGAGGTTGGCCAAGAGTGAACTCATGGCGGCAGCAGTGGAGGTGAGATGGAGCAGGAGAGTGGCGACTCTTTGTTCCAGAAGTGGCATTAGCCGCATGGACTCATGCGGTGAGTCCAGATCAAGACCCATGGCTGAGTTTGAAGCAGGACCTGCCTAACTTTATTGAGATAAGACTGCAAGAGGAACTTCACTGTTTTATTTTTTCTGGCTCTATATTCTGTTTTTTTTGGTTTATTTCCTTTGTTTTAAGATGGCGCCAGAGAGTAGAGACACTAAACAACATTTTTCACTGTATTTGCAATAAACACACGTGACAATAAAGGAATAACTCCTGAAGCCAAAGAACATAAGAAGAATTTGCAGTATAACTTATCTGCTTCTTTCAATGCATTGTGGAGACTAAAGAGTTTGGCATGTGTGATTCCCCAGGTTCCCTGCTCTATACTTCTCCCACCCTACTTCAACTCTCACCAATCAATAGCCCCTGTTTGCTTAGCTCAGTGCTGACCTTTGAGAGAGCTGTCCACAAGCAGCTAGCTATCTCTGTGGCACAGGATTTCCAAGTCGTCATTTGATTCAGGTGTCAACTATTGAGATCTCCGGCATCCAGCAGGAGTGAAGCCATCAAATAAGATATGCAGACGATCACTGAACTGTTCTCAGGCAGTGAACTAGGAACTAAAATGCATTGATTATTTTCAAAACCAAAAGACAGAAATCACTGCAAAGGCTCACCAGATGTGGCAGCATCTTTGGAAATAAATTGAAGTTCTAAATTGGAGAAAGGCCAATTTTGACAGTATTAGGCAAGAACTTTCAAAAGCTGATTGAAGGCAGATGTTCGCAGGTAAAGGGACAGCTGGAAAATGGGAAGCCTTCAGAAATGAAATAGCAAGAATCCAGAGAAAGTATATTCCTGTCAGGGTGAAAGGGAAGGCTGGTAGGTATAGGGAATGCTGGATGACTAAAGAAATTGAGGGTTTGGTTAAGAAAAAGAAGGAAGCATATGTCAGGTACAGACAGGATAGATCGAGTGAATCCTTAGAAGAGTATAAAGGAAGTAGGAGTATACTTAAGAGGGAAATCAGGAGGGCAAAACGGGGACATGAGATAGCTTTGGCAAATAGAATTAAGGAGAATCCAAAGGAGTTTTACAAATATATTAAGGACAAAAGGTTAACTAGGGAGAGAATAGGGCCCCTCAAAGATCAGCAAGATGGCCTTTGTGTGGAGCACAGAAAATGGGGAGATACTAAATGAATATTTTGCATCAGTATTTACTGTTGAAAAATGATATGGAACATATAGACTGAAGTGCCAGAAGACTGGACGTTGGCAAACATGGTGCCACTGTTTAAGAAGGGTGGTAAAGACAAGCCAGGGTACTATAGACCAGTGAGCCTGATGTTGGTGGTGGGCAAGTTGTTGGAGGGAATCCTGAGGGAACGGATGTACATGTATTTGGAAAGGCAAGGACTGATTCGGGATAGTCAACATGGCTTTGTGCGTGGGAAATCATGTCTCACAAACTTGATTGAGTTTTTTGATGAAGTAACAAAGAAGATTGATGAGGGCAGAGCATTAGATGTGATCTATATGGACTTCAGTAAGGTGTTCGACAAGGTTCCCCATGGGAGACTGATTAGCAAGGTTAGATCTCATGGAATACAGGCAGAACTAGCCATTTGCATACAGAACTGGCTCAAAGGTAGAAGACAGAGGGTGGTGGTGGAGGGTTTTTTTTCAGACTGGAGGCCTGTGACCAGTGGAGTGCCACAAGGATTGGTGCTGGGCCCTCTACTTTTTGTCATTTACATAAATGATTTGGATGCGAGCATAAGAGGTATAGTTAGTTAAGTTTGCAGATGACACCAAAATTGGAGGAGTAGTGGACAGCGAAGAGGGTTACCTCAGATTACAACAGGATCTTGACCAGATGGGCCAATGGGCTGAGAATTGGCAGATGGAGTTTAATTCAGATAAATGCGATGTGCTGCATTTTGGGAAAGCAAATCTTAGCAGGACTTATACATTTAATGGTAAGGTCCTAGGGAGTGTTGCTGAACAAAGAGACCTTGGAGTGCAGGTTCATAGCTCCTTGAAAGTGGAGTCGCAGGTAGATAGGATAGTGAAGAAAGCGTTTGGTATGCTTTCCTTTATTGGTCAGAGTATTGAGTACAGAAGTTGGGAGGTCATGTTGCGGCTATACAGGACATTGGTTAGGCCACTGTTGGAATATTGCGTGCAATTCTGGTCTTGTTCCTATCGGAAAGATGTTGTGAAACTTGAAAGGGTTCAGAAAAGATTTACAAGGATGTTGCCAGGTTTGGAGGATCTGAGCTACAGGGAGATGCTGAACAGGTTGGGGCTGTTTTCTCTGGAGCGTCGGAGGCTGAGGGGTGACCTTATAGAGGTTTACAAAATTATGAGGGGCATGGATAGGATAAATAGACAAAGTCTTTTCGCTGGGGTTGGGGAGTCCAGAACTAGAGGGTATAGGTTTAGGGTGAGAGGGGAAAGATATAAAAGAGACCTAAGGGGCAACGTTTTCACGCAGAGGGTGGTACATGTATGGAATGAGCTGCCAGAGGATGTGGTGGAGGCTGGTACAATTGCAACATTTAAGAGGCATTTGGATGGGTATATGAATAGGAAGGGTTTGGAGGGATATGGGCCGGGTGCTGGCAGGTGGGACAATATTGGGTTGGGATATCTGGTTGGCATGGACGGGTTGGACCGAGGGGTCTGTTTCCATGCTGTACACCTCTATGACTCTAAATCAGAGTTAACATTTCAGGCCCAGCAACCCTCCTTCAGACCTGATTTTTTTTTCAGTTTTGTGGAGAATGAAATAAATATTGAAACATACACTTGGAATAGCAGTTGAAACATATTTTTAAAATTAAAACCTTTGAATTCAAAAGGAAAGAATTGATATGCCACTAATTTACAGGACCAGCAGGTCATTCAGAAGGAATTATGACTTAGAACGCTAACCATTCATTCAACAACAGTTTTTGGGGAAGGGAGTTGGTTCGAGTATTAAAAGAGGAAATTCATGTTAACACAAGTGATTTGTAAAGATTTTATCAGTGAAGACTTCAATAACCCATCAGATGGAAGAGGAGGAACAAATTACTGCAGATGCTGGAATCTGTACTGAAACAACAAATGCTAGAGAAGCAGCTCTGATGAAGAGTCATCTAGAGTCAAAACATTAGTTTGCTCTCTCTCAATGAATGTTGTCTGACACACAGTGATCTCCAGCCTTTGTTGTTTTCAATATGGAAGAGGAGGTATTCCTTGACTGTAGTGCCTGTACATGTGTGGAAGGCAGAAGTCCGATCTATACTTGCCCTGGTGGCAAACACAGAACTCTTGTCATTTCAACTACAAAACATCTCCTTGATCCTTATTATCCTGCAATTTTATCTTCATGTAAGCTTCGATAACAGACTGAAACTAAAGCTCTCAGTCTCTCTCTTGTTGGACAAGCTAGCAATGTGGGATAGATGGGCTGGCATTTCTGAAAATGAAAGGATAGAGCAAGATGGTGCCACACCATCAAAAAAGTACTGTTTCATAACCTGCCTTTTTCAAGCTTATGCATTAATAGAGCCTCCCTACTTTATTTTATTTTGTTCCTTTTCATTCGTGTTAACTCACATTATTTTAGCTAATAGGGTAGAGTAGTTGAAAAAGCTTTCTAATTACTTCTAAGAGCCATCAAACCATAATGGGCTAACTGTCCTCCTTCTGTGTTACAAGTTTCTAAAATTCAGAGTCACTTAGGTTTGATTTATTTTCCTCCGCCATTTAATGTCTCATGGCAGTATTAGTGCTGCCATTTTGATTATCTCTCCTATTTCAGATCAGTCTATATGTTTTGCCTCAGCCCTGTATCCTGTTCTTTTTAAATGTTGTTTATTCCATTGTAACCAAGAGTTTGCAATCAAAATATTGGCTCAACTGTTCCCTACACAGAAACCAAGCATGACCTGTTCAGTGTTTCATTGTTTTGTTTTTGTTTCAGATTTCTTTACTGTATAATGCATTCTTCCAACCTACTCCCATGCAATCAATGCTGTTCTTTACAAAAAAGATGCACTGATTTAGCTTGAAGTGACTCTCCTCCCTTTCCCCTGTCAAAATGCCCTCAGCTCAATTATGCTGACAGAATAGAAATTTTCAGTTTGAGAACTTCAAATGACTTAACTTAGTCCAACAAAATAGTTGCCCCAAGATATCTATTGGCAACGGCAATTTTAAAGTTCTGGTAATCCTCCCAGTTATTGATGGATATTTTAAAATAATCAAGTTGCGGATGAAGCAAAAGTAAAAAGTAAAGGCCTGAAAATGAAATGAGGTCAGAGTTATACAGCAGAGAAACAGACTTGTCAGCCCAACTCGTCCATCCCAGTAGTAGGGGGGCTAAATCCCCAGCTTCATCGCTGTGAATTCAGTTCCCACTTAACTGCATAAAAGGAGGTTTCCACTGAGTTTCTAAAGTTTCATCCCCATCGATGGTATGGAATTGAAATGATACATTAATTGGATCAGCGCCAATTTTTTAAAAATGCCTGTGCTTCAGGTCACTTTAATGTAAAGAACCAGCTTGTCAAAATTGCATGGATAACATTGTACATGTGGCAGGCAGCTGAATGCTGCTAATGACCCTGAAAGATTCTAAACAAAAAAAGTTGGCAAGATAGCAGAAATCTATGCCAACAGCAAGACTGCAGTAGCATCATGACTTTGTGTTGAGATCTCTTGCCACCCACTCTTCTCAATATTGCACATGCTGTTTTAGAGCCTGTCATCTGAGCAGTCATCACATGTCTCCATGTGAGGGTCTGAAAGAAGCAACTGTACTTTGGCAGCTGAACTGTTGACGATTTAATTACAAGAAGCACCTTGTGACTACATTCTTGAATCAAGTGTTTCTGGTTCAACTTGCTCAGAGAAAACGTAACTGCACCACCTAGCTTCTCAAATTTTCAATAATGTAATTACATTTCTATTTACTATCAATGATTTTAAAAGGAAATTGGATAGGACTTAGATGTAGGAAATAAATTTCCAGGGCTCTAGGAGAATGGCACTGAATGGACAGCTCTGTAAACAACCAGTCTGGAAGTAAATGGGCCAATTGGCCTCCTTCTGTACTGTAAAGACTAAATTTTATTCTAAACATATTGAGGTCCGGATCTTTTACTATCAAATGAAACAACAGGAAAATGGGTCAATGAGAGCCAAACTTTATTTCCTTCCTTTCCAAGACCCCAAGTACACATGCCTCTTCTTGAGCTATGCAAGTACTGGACTTCCTGACCCATTTTGCTTCTGTTGATTTCCTTTCATTGTCAATCCATTAGACCATCTGGTGAAGGATGATGATAGCCTTGATTCATAGAATCCATTATAGAATTACAGAATCCATACAGTGTGGAAACAGGCCATTCAGCCCAGAGTCCACACTAAGCTTCTGAACAGCACCCCACACAAACCCCTGCCTCAACACCAGCATCTCCACCCCCCCCTCCAGAAACCCCCAACACACACACCCTATTACCCTGCCTTTCCCACGGCCAATCCATTTAACCTACACATCTTTGGATTGAGAGAGGAAACCGGAACGCCTAGAGAAAACCCACGCAGTCACCCAAGGCTGGAATCAAACCCAGATGCCTGGTGCTGTAAGGCAGCAGTGCTAACTGTTAGGTTCTTTCCGAGGTTTTGCACACAAGATGCAATTTGCACACACACAAACTTCTGCAAACAGTTAGTTTATTAAAGCTTGTACAAGCTAGGTGACCCCCTTTGAACTCTTTCGCAGGCGTGCAAGGTTGAGTCAAAGTGAGTCCCTGAACAAAGAAAACATATCCCCTTTTATACAAGCCAGTTGGCAATGCTCTAGCCACTCTCCCACAGTCACATACCACTTGATAACCCCCCCACTTACTCACAGTCGCATGTTACCCCAGGTAGAATGGCAGAATGAGATCATCCTCAAAGATAACGCAAATGTTAATGCCATAATGCTGGAGAATCATTATGCAGATGATTTCATGACTCGTGATTCCCCAAGACAATGCAGGTGTGACATAGCTCTGACCAGAAAGCACTTCTGAATGGAAGTGATTGAAAGACAGTTTAATTGGACAATAGCAAGGCCGAGTAGTAAATGACTACCTAACTGGAGCATGATTGTCGTCCCCAACCAAAGATGGTGCAGTTTAACCCTTCAATATTACAAGAATTTCCAGAGAGATATTCCCATTTAATCTTTTAACATTACATGAACCACTTAGCTGCCCATTCAGTTGTGGGAATAGCTCCAAAGTGCTGGTGAGGTCGATATTCCCTCAAAATGTGCTCTATCATTCCAGCCTCTGTCTGCTAAGTCACTGAAAGTTGAAGCCCATTCCTTCTTAGAGACTCTCTTCTGTTCCTTTGAAAATTCACTCATTACCACAACTTGTTCTACAGTTGATCCAGCTATACCATGACCTCATGCCGCTCAGCAAGCTTCTAATGGCAGCTGAAGTCCAGGTTCATAAGATAACAATGATGGTGGGAACTCTGGTATGTTTTCTCCTCCTACCCAGATCCACTGTAGTGCTTCTGTCACCATGTCAGCTCTGTCAACAATGCAGCATAGATCATGAATAAAACACAGCATCCTCCTCAATCAAGTATTTACCGCAGAAACTAAAATTTCTCCCGAATGGCACTGTTGTTAGGGTCTTTACTACTGAAAAACCTGCCTAGGGAACAGCACATACTTTGCTACCATGTCCTTGATGAAGAGCTTATGCCCGAAATGTCGATTCTCCTGTTCCTTGGATGCTGCCTGACTGGCTGTGCTTTTCCAGCACCACACTTTTTGACTACAATGTTATCTAAACTCAATAAACAGTTACTTTCTATGTATCCAGCAGATCACAAGCTGGGGCTAAATGTACCAGCTATGACCTTTGCGAGAACAAGTACTAATGACACTACCTTGAGCTCTTCTCATCAGACTGCATCACCATCTGCTTCAATTATTCATTTTCTCTAAAAGTTGCAGTGCCCTATGTTTCACTTTCTCCTATAGGACATTAATCTTATACTCTAACAATCCAGTGAAAAGAAATTTCCCTGACTCTCTCCACATGCTCTCAGTACTCAAAGCATGAAGACAGTTCCTTTGATATTCATATTGTTCAGCTGGAAGATGTTATAGCTTAGCCAAGACCGGATGTTAAACAAAATATTTGAAAGCACAGAGGCAATAAAGGATAGAAATGGAGGAATGGAAAATAAGAACATCAGTGGATGAAGAAGTTGACCAAATCATTTGAACTAGGTTCTTCAAAAACTGCTTGCTTTCACCTGTGTAATATTACATACTTCTGGTAATCTTCACTCTTCAGTTAGCTCAATCTACCCAAATCATCCTACATACCTTGCTTTAACATCCAATATTGATCCCAATCCTGTTCTTCCCATCACCGTTTCCTTTCTCATGTTGTTTCTTCAAAGACAAATTCAAATTGCGTATCCACGTTGCAAATTCCTCCACAATCTCATTCCACCCTATTTCTAGAAGCTCCTCTAGTTGGCTGTCTCAGCTTGTCCCCTTCAGCACTCAGTCACTCACATCCTGTGTGACCCCTCACTTCGAAACCATCCTAATCTAAAACTAGCAATACAGAGTTCGACTATCTCTGGTATCCCATATCTTAAAAAGCCACTGCACACTTTAACAGCAAAGAAATACATGATCAGATAATCTGCTTCCATGTACGTTTGGTGTAATCTAATGTCTGATCTAATATTGACCAGGAATACCCCGGTTTTCCTCAAATAGTACCATGGGATCTTTTACACCTGACTGAGGAGGCAGATGTGGACTCAGTTCAACATTTCATCCAGAAGGCTGCAAAGGAGCAAGATATACACAAGTTGTTGATTGTATAATTTCAGTTACTGATCCCGACAAAAATACATTATGGGTCTAATAGTTACAATCTTGAATTTTAAGATTTAAAGTGCACAATTTAGTTACTGAGTTTTAAAAGGTATTGCAACTCTCAGCTCTAAACGAGGACAACTGCAGTTCCAAAGTTATACTGATTTCAGCACCACCAAAACACAAATGTTACTCAGTAGGAAAACAAGCACCAAAACAACAGCTGGTAATTTAATTCAAATTAGCATATTACAAATCTCAAAATAATGTCTCGTGATTGGAAATAAATCAGTCAGAGTCATAGAGATGGACAGCACAGAAGCAGACCCTTCGGTCCAACTTGTCTATGCTGAGCATATATCCTAAACTAATCTAGTCCCTTTTGCCAGCATGTTGCCCATATCCTTCTAAACCCTTCTTGTTCATATACCAATCCAGATGCCTTTTAAATGCTGTTAATTGTATCAGCCTCCACCATTTCCTCTGACAGCTCATTCCATATACGCATCACTCTCTGCATGAAAACGTTGCCCTTAAGGTCCCTTTTAAATTTATCCCTTCTCACCGTAAACCCCAACCCAGGAAAAAGACTTTGTCTATTTATCTTATCCATGCCCATCATGACTTGATAAACATCTATAAGGTCACCCCTCAGCCTCCCCAGATTCCAGGGAAAACAGCCCAAGCCTATTCAGCCTCTCCCTGTAGCTCAAACCCCTGAACCCTGGCAACATCCTTGTAAATCTTTTCTGAACCCTTTCAAGTTTCATAACATCCTTCCAATAGGAGGGAGACCAAAACTTGTCACAATATTCCAAAAGTGGCCTATGCATTGTCCTGTACAGCCACAACATGACCTCCTAACTCTTATACTCAATGCTCTGACTAATAAAGGAAAGCATACCAAATACCTTCTTCACTATCCTATCTACCTGCGATTCCACATTCAAGGAGCTATGACCCTGCACTCCAAGGTCTATTTGTTCAGCAACACTCCCCAGGACCTTACCATTAAATGTATAAGTCCTGCCCTAATTTGCCTTTCCAAAATGCAGCATCTCACATTTATCTAAGTTAAACTTAATCTGCCACCCCTTGGCCCATCTGATCAAGATAATGTTGTGCTCTTGAGGTAATCTTCTTCGCTGTCCATTACATCTTCTGGTGTCATCTGCAAACTTACTAACTGTACTTCCGATGTTCACATCCAAATCATATATATTTATGATGAAAAGCAGTGGACCCAGCACCGATTCTTGTGGCACACCATGATCACAGGCTTCAGATCTGAAAAGCAACCCTCCACCACCACCGTCTGTCTTCTACATTTGAGCCAGTTCTGTATCCAAATGGCGAGTTCTCCCTGTATTCCATGAGATCTAACCTTGCTAACCAGACTCCCATGAGAAACCTTGCCCAATGCCTTACTGAAGAAGTTCATATAGATCACATCCACCGCTCTGCCGTTATCGGTCCTCTTCGTTACTTTTTCAAAAAATGCAATCAAGTTAATGAGACATGATTTCCCATGCACAAAGTCATGTTGATTATCCCTAATCAGTCCTTGCCTTTCCAAATACATGTAAATCCTGTCCCTCAGGATTGCCCCCAGCAACTTGCCCAGCATTAATGTCAGACTCACTGGTCCATAGTTCCCTGGGTTTTCCTTACCACCTTTTTTAAATAGTGGCACCACATTAGCCAACCTCCAGTCTTCCGGCACCTGACCTGTAGCTATCAATGATACAAATATCTCAGCAAGGGGCCCAGCAATCACTTCCCTAGCTTCCCACAGAGTTCTAGGGTACACCTGATCAGGTCCTGGGGACTTTATGCATTTTAAGACATCCAGCACCTCCTCCTCTGTAATATGGACATTTTTAAAGATGTCACCACTTATTTCCCCACATTCTGTACCTTCCATATCCTTTTCCACAGTAAACACTGATGCAAAATACTAGTTTAGTGTCTCTGCCCACCTCCTGCAGTTCCACACATGGGCTGCCTTGCTGAACTTTGAGGGGCCCTATTCTTTTTCTAGTTACCCTTTTGTCCTTAATGTAATTAGATTAGATTCCCTACAGTGTGGAAACAGGCCCTTCAGCCCAACAAGTCCACACCAACTCTCCAAACAGCAACCCACCCAGACCCCTTCTGCTACATTTAACCCTGACTAATCCACCTAATACCACAGGCAATTTAGCATGGCCAATTCACCTAACCTGCACATCTTTGGACTGTGGGAGGAAACCAGAGAACCTAGAGGAAACCCACGCAGAATTGAACCTGGGTCCCTGGTGCTGTGAGGCAGCAGTGCTAACCACTGGGCCACCATGCCGCCCCTATTTGAATTCTTCTTAACCCTATTTGCTAAAGGTATCTCATGCCCCCCCCTTTTGCTCTCCTAATTTCCCTCTTCACTATACTCCTACTGCCTTTATACTCTTCCAGGGGTTCATTCGATCTCTGCAGTCTACACCTGACATATGCTTTCTTCATTTTCTTTACCAAAACCTTAATTTCTCTAGTCATCCAGCTTTCCCTACACCTACTAGCCTTGCCTTTAACCCTAACAGGAACATACTGTCTCTGGATTTTCATTATATAATTTTTGAAATTCTTCCCATTTCCATTCCGTCCCTTTACCCACGAATGCCTGCCCCCCCAATCAATGTTTGAAAGTTCTTGCTGAGTGTCATCAAAAGTGGCCTTCCTCCAATACCAAATCAAAAAATTCTCTTGTACACGCCAAACAAATTCCTCTCCATCTAAATCCTTAACACTATGGCAGGCTCAGTCTATGTTTGGAAATTTAAAATCCCCTGCCATAACCACCCTATTATTCTTACAGATAACTGAGAAACAAATTTGAAAGGAGATCTCAATTTCCCACTGACTATTTGGGGGGATCCATTGTACAATCCCAATAAGGTGATCGTCCCTTTCTTATTTCTCAGTTCCACCCAAATAATTTCCTGGATGTATTCCCAGGAATATCCTCCGTAAGTACAGCCATAATGTTATCCCTTATCAAAAATGTCTCCCCCTTTCTATCCTTCCTATAGCATTTGTATCCTGGAATGTTAAGCTGCCAGTCCTATCCCCATCCCCGAGCCACGTTTCTGTAATGGCTATGATATCCCAGTCCCATGTTCCTAACCATGCCCTGAGTTCATCTGCCTTCTGTTCATTTGTTAGGCCTCTTGCATTGAAATAAATGCAGTTTATTAGTCCTACCTTATTCTTAGCCTTGTTCCTGCCTGTCCTGACTGTTTGACTTAATCCTTTCCCAAAATGTACCAGTCTCAGACTGATCGCTTTCCTCACCATCTCCCTAGGTGCCAACATCCCCCCACCTTACTAGTTTAAATCCTCCTGAGCAGCTCGAGCAAATCTCTGTCAGATTAGTCCCCTTCCAATTCAGGTGCAATCCATCCTTATTATACAGGTCACTTCTACACCAGAAAAGATTCCAATGATCCAAAAATATGAACCCTTCTACCATGCATAAACTCCTCAGCCACACATTAATCGGCTCTATCCTCCTATTCCTACCCGCACTAGCTCATAGCACCAGGAGTAATCCAGATATTACTACCCTTGAGGACCTTCTTTTTAAATTCCTGTCTATCTTCCCATAGTTTCCCTTCAGAATCACATCTTTTTAACACAAAACAAGGAAACAACTGGGATAGAGTTATTTAGGGGTAATTGCCACAAATAATGAAGCAAGTGCTGAAATAAAATCTCATAAATAAAAAAAAATCTTTCTGGTTCTGCAAAATGTTTTATTTTTCAGACTGAAACCTGTCTTTCTCCTTTTTTCAGATTCACTCACAGAATGTGGGCATTACTGGCTGGGCCAGAGTTTATTGCCTATCCCCAGTTGCCTTGAAGAGGGTACTGGTGAAGTGCCTTCTTGAATTGCTGCAGTCCATGTGCTGTAGATAGATCCATGGATCTGTTAGGGAGGGAGTTACAGGATTTTGCTCCAGCAATACTGAAGAAACCATGATACATTTCCAAGTCTAGATAGTGAATGGCACTGGCCGGAATTTATACTTGCACTTCCATCCACACTGTTTTGATCATGTCGTAAGGATGCAGGAATCCCAAAGCATTTAAAGACATATTGGACTTTTAATTAAGTGTCTTTTTAAAAAAAAAACATACATCTACGAAAGCAATTCAGTGGCTATCTAGAGTGAGATACCTGGAATGAACACACCTGATGAGGCGTTAAAGAAACTTCAAAAGGGGTGGACTTAGAAAGGGGAGAAATAAAGTAAACGTAATCTCCGGTAACCTATTTCAGACAAGAAACATAATAAAAGAAGACAGGAGACGGGTTGAGATATATGTTTTATGTTGATCCCTTTCAAGAGTACATAAACGGTGAGTTAAAAATCACTTCAACCCGAACCTGCAAGTTTGAAGAAGGTGTTCTAGTGAATGAAGGTACTCATGGATGCCACTGGACATAGGTACTCACATGCACTCACCTGAATTCATCCACTTGTCTATGAAGATGTTAGCCAAAGAACTACCAACTGGTCACCTAATGTTGGAGATATAGGACTCTCTTGCCCAGAGGTTAGAAGCCAATTAGCCAGCAACCAGTCAAATGGAAACAGCTCAAAAGTATTTCAGCCATTCAGCCAGCCAAGAATCTCGAAAACAAATACTTAAATATCAACATTCCATTGTCTGTGGCTCAGTAGTTAGCATTGCTGCCTCACAATGCCTCAGGCGACTGCCTATGTAGAGTTTGCACATTCTCCTAATGTCATGATTCGGAGATGTCGGTGTTGGACTAATGTCAGCAGGCTTTCCTCTGGGTGCTCAAGGTTCCTCCCACAATCCAAACACGTGTAGGCTCGGTGGACTGGTCATGCTAAATTGCCCATAGTGTCCAGGGATATGCAGGATAGGTGAATTAGACATGGGAAATGCAGGGTTACAGGCTTGAGGTGAGGGTTTGGGTCTGGGTGGGATGCTCTTCAAAGGGTCAATGTAAACTCAATAAGCTAAATGGCCTGCTTCCACGCTGTAAGGATTCTATCACTCCCTGATACGCTTCACGAATGACTATAGAGACTGATCCATACACCTTTTAACTTCTTTTTTTTTTAACTCATTTCTATATCAAATCAGTGTGTATCATCTGTGTTGCAGTATTGCAATAGCATAACATCTAATAAACTCACTTTTGTTAACTCAAAGAAAGCCTAGTTGAATTGGCTCCTTTTAAAACAAATTCAATTGCTCTGGGGGAAAGGTGTACACTAGGGAGGGAATAATATGTAAATTAACCTAGTTGTGAGCAAAGGGATAATTTGATAAAGAAGAGGAACCAGATCATCCTCCCTCATAATTGGGGTACCCTGTCAGGAATTGTGAAAGCTTGGAAAAGCATGTCAGGAACTGATTGTAACACTAATTATATTATGCACTGATACTTGAAAAGGAAAGTCTTTTAGGCAATAAAGTATAAAGCTGGGACTAATTGGACAACTTCACACAAGAGCTGGCACTGACACAATGCACCAAATGGCCTCTTTCTGTACTTTGATTATTCTATAATCATTATTTGCAAGACATATGGTCTGGGCTTTTCAACTAATCAGGCGGGGAGGAGACGTAAACTTTATTTAGGGACACACAAGTTTTTGTCTCCTGAAAACTTTATTTCTTGCCTCAAGATCCATGGGCACCATCCAGTTGATTGTCTACATGGTCATTCTTCTAGAAAGCACTCGAAAGGTGAGCAGAGACTGTAGAACATTGGAGTACAAAAGGAGCATCAGAGTCAAGCTTAATTCAAACCATGATCCCATCCAGCATTAGTCATCAGTCAAGAACAATGGTCAACTTTTCGTTAGCCATAGCCCCAACTGCTGAGGATTATAACCAAAACTCAACAACTGCTCTAGATCAGGTCACTT
Source organism: Chiloscyllium plagiosum (assembly GCF_037043375.1). Taxonomy (NCBI): domain Eukaryota; kingdom Metazoa; phylum Chordata; class Chondrichthyes; order Orectolobiformes; family Hemiscylliidae; genus Chiloscyllium; species Chiloscyllium plagiosum. The sequence continues at coordinate 14,272,534 of NW_028270174.1, forward strand.
CGAACAGCACAGAGCTGTAAGCAAACATCGCCTACCTCATCCAATTGCTGAATTATCAAAAGACCTTCAAAGAACTAATTCAACAACTGTATAAATTTAGTTAAGCATTTGGTTATTTGCTTGTGTTAGAAATCATAAGAAAAACCTATTACAGTAACAAAGGTGGAATGTTTTTCTATTGTATCAAAAGAACAACACTGCCCATAATATACAAATAAACACCAAAGTAACACTGAAAAAAGATATTGTTCCATTCTATTAAAGGAACAGAGGTTAGTCAACACTGACAAGAGGGAGTGGCGACACTGATAACAGATTAACTGGTTACTATAGTATAAGAGAAAGAACACTTTTTATTTGTAATTTTAACAATGTAGAGATTCAAAATACATTTCAAAGTAAAACAGACATCAAATATAATGTCTTAAAAACAATATTGATAAATGAAACAAAATTGCTCATCACATTCCCAGTTAGTAATTATACAGTCTTCTTTTCCAAGCTGAAACTTTTTCAGTGAATTCTAAAAAGAAACCGTACCAACGTGAATTCTGAATTTTGTTGGTACACAAGTGCGAAGGAGAGCAGTGTGAGTAGCGTCCTTTTAAGGCACACTTCCATTATGAAAGAATTAAAAAGAAACAACTTCAAATTACAAGATGTGTGTCTACCTTCTTCTTCAGACAGGATGAGGTGTCCATACACTAGTCATCAGCATCATCAAATTGACCTTCCACAGTAGGAACTTCTACCACATTTGCTCTTTTTGAGAGAGCGTGATCACGGCTTGGGTTGTAAGTCTCACTGTCCTGCCATACAAGCTGCACTTCGCAACAAACACCTCTAACAATTATTGCTAGGTCATCTTCATCTAGAAGAAAACACATCACAAGCAGTTAAAGGAAAAATCATCAGTATTAAGCAAGCAAAGGTAGCAACTAATTTGTACATGGATTCCAGAAACAACAAGACTAATGCATCCAAGATTGGTATGATTTACATTTATCACTACTGTTTCAGTTTCTGTTTCTTGCCAGATTATGTATGTAATATGTACATTTGGAATATTCAAGAATAGCTGTCTTGGATAGGAGAAAGAAATCATGAAATTACAGACCTATTAGTCTAACATCTGTTCTGCAGAAGTTACTAGATTAGGTTTAAGGTGACTGAGCACTTGGATAAATAAGAAGTGGTCAGAGAAAGTCAACATCAATTTGTAACCACTATGTCACGTGTAACCAATTTAGTTTAACATCTGAAGCGATTATTCCCTTGCCAGCATTGCACATAATTTGATTAACTGGGGAAAAGAAAGGGTAATCTAATGGCAGTGGATAATGGGTGAAGTGTATGGGCGATTTGGTGGTGCGAGAAAAAAGCCATTTGGTCATACATGATAATATTTCCAGATATTAAAAAAGATATCTGGAAATGTTATCTTCTTGATCAGGATGCCCAGATTTAAATCCCAGCTGCTCCAGAGGCGTGTAATCATATTTCGAAACACATTGATTAAAAAATATTTTCAAGAGCTTGATTCTCGTGCTTGTAATTTGTTCACTGGGTGACTAGTTAATTTGGTGATGCCAGCATCTCAGCTATTCACAATGTGCATTAATGGATTAGATGAAGGAATTAAAAGTAATATTGTCAGATTTGGAGATGACACGGGGTGGGGGGGGGGGGAAGATGAGCTATGAAGAGGATGCAGAGATGCATCAGTGCAATTTAGACAAGTTGTGGATAACATGGGTATATGAGAGGCTATATCCTTTGGTAGCAAAAACAGGAAGGCAGGTTATCATCTGAATGGTTACAAACTGAGAAAGGAGAATGTGCAATGAGACCTGGCTGTTCTCATATACCAGTTGATGATACTGGTCTGCAGCTGCAGAAGGCAAATAGTAAATTGGCCTTCAATGGCGATAGGATTTGAGCACAAGAGCAAGGGTGTCTTAGTGCAATTATACAGGGCTTGGTGAGAAAACATCTGGAAAATTGTGTGCAGTTCTGGTCGCCTTATCTGAGGATAGATGCTTACTATAGCGGGATTGCAGTGAATGTTTAGCAGACCTATGTCTGGCAGTACTGATGGTCGCCTTATCTGAGGATAGATGCTTACTATAGCGGGATTGCAGTGAATGTTTAGCAGACCTATGTCTGGCAGTACTGATGTATGAGAAGAGATTGAATCAGTCAGGATTATATTGGCTGGAGTTCAGAAGAATAAGGGGAAATCTTGTAGAAAGGTAACATTCTAACAGAAAACCCTGACAGAACTAGACAGGATGGTTACAGGAATGGTGGTCTCGACGGCCTGGAGTCCAGAACGTGGAGTCACAGTCTAAGGTTACGGGTAAACCATTTAGGACTGGGAAGGGGAGAAGCTTCTTCTCCTGGACGGTGGCGAGTCTGTGGAATTCACGATCACTGAAAGGAGGCCACGCCCACAGCAAAACATTGTATGATTTCAAGGAGTCAGATAAAGCACTTAAGGCTAAAAGGGAACAAAGTGAGGAAAAGCAGGAACAGTCTATCAAGTTGAATGATTAGACATGATCATAGTGAATGGCAGAGCAGGTTTGAAGGGCTGAATGGCCTTCTGCTACTCCTATTTTCGATGTAACAGGGTCAAAAGAGCAGACTAGCCTACTCCTCAGGAATCTTGGCCAGACAAACCAATAAGCAAGCAACTACAACTTAAGAAACTATCTAGAATAAAAAAGGAAGGAAATGCAACAGCATTAAAACAAAGATCACTGAAGCAGTGACTTTTTGCACAAAGAGAAATAAAACATAAATCTTATTCTGAAATACAAGATTTCAAAGGAAATACAGAAGTGCTCTCAATCTGCTTGGTAACTAGTTATGACTCTGACCACCTACCAAATTTGTGTTACAATCCAAGGGCCTGAATTTTTTACATTTTAAAGTGAGAGATCCAGACAATTTACTAGAAGAATAAAGCCAAAGATTTCAGTTTTATGGAAACGACAAAGCTTTCTACACAATATCAGAACAGCAATGCAAATTTAAAAATGTAAAACTTATTTCTAACATGTGGAATTAAGATGTGGCAAGCATGGGTATTGGTATTTAGTACGCTGGCCTTCCTTCATTTCTCAGGATTTGTACGTGCAGAATTACATTTTATTTTGCTCAAAAACTGCATGAATCCATGTAAGATTCTGTAAATTCATTTTTTAAGACTAGAATCAGTCTGAACATTGTGGCACAGACAGCCTCACACAGGGCATCTCACACCTTAAATGCATTATCTGGGCTGACATGACACCAATTGTTAAAGTTCACTTGAGAATGTAACTTTAAAAAAGTTTGCGATTTATATATGAAAGAATTGAAACCAACATGATCATTCTAAAAGATGAGAGACTTAACAAACAATCCAGGTCTTTTTTCAATATATAATTTCAGTTACATCACACTGTAAACTTTTGCTATAAATTGTGTCTTACAATCTTGTACTCTACAACCACCTGATGAAGGAGTAGCACTCCAAAAGTAGTGATTCCAGATAAACCTGTTGGACTATAACCTGGTGTTGTGTGATCTTTAACTAATATCATTTAAAGTTGTTTAACCTAAAAATGTTCATGAAATCTGAACCAGTCATGCAAATTAATTGTTAAAATGTCAAGCATGGAAGGTATAGAGATTTGGACAAAAAACATTTTAGATTTTTAAAGTGGGTTTAAATTTCAGAATGCTTTGGCAAAGACACATGCCACTTTTGATGAAAACAATGAAAGAACTGAGGATAAATGGACCATTCTGTCAGAAAACAATAGTTGACAAGGGAAAGGTTAACTGAATACACTTTTCTGCCCCTGTCCCAGTCTCTAAGCAACAATGGATCAAATGAAATATGAGAGTGAATTTGGCCATCTTAGAAAAACAAAATCAGGCAGCGTGTGAAACTGGCTGCCAATGTGTTACTGTACAAGACAAACTTCACCACCATAATGTTAGAACTGTATTTTTCCCCCAAAACAGCAATCAAGGTTTTACTTTTTAAACAAATAACATACTTGCATATTTGACATTTTATGCTGCCTCCAACATAATGAAAAACAGCTAATAAGAGATAGTTTCTAAAAATCACATTTCCATTGAATCTCCTAAGAATCACAAAACATATATGCAACAGAGTGTAGGCAGAAACTAGAAGACACAACTACTACAAGTGATTTCTAACCATTATATAAATGTTGTTCAAAAAAATAAGGCCAATTGTTAACCATGCACAAATCTATTACCGTAGGGACAAGCTTCATTGAGTTCATTCTCCCAGTCCTCTTTCTCAGAAACCGGCTCTCCATCCATTCCAGGTATTTGTGTGGCTTCAGCCAGTGGAGAAACTTCGTAATCACTCAGGTCACTATCCAAATAATTGTGGTAATCAGCTCCATTTTCATCCTCAAATTCATTTTTATCGTCTGTTCCGAAGGGGATGTAGTTGCTCTGAATTTCCAAATTCTGCAAACCTGAATGAAGTGCAATCTCGTCTGCCTGCCCTACTGAAAGAAGATGAAAAATGTGCACATTTAGAAATAAATTATGAATGAATTAACAGGATGACTAAGATTTTTTTCCACAATATTGATTTTACAACACTAGCGTTTTATCTCTTGACTTGGATTCAAAACCAGCCTGCAGGGATGGAATGACATTTGCTGTAATAATCTCAACTAAATCTGGATTAGAGAACAGCTGTGGTCTCCTTACTTGAGGAAGGATGTAATGGCACTAGAAGCCATTCAAAGATGGTTCAGAAGATTAATTTCAGAGACAAAAAACTTACTTTTAAAGAGTAGAGATTGTGCAGTTTAAGCCTATACTTACTAGAGTTTAGAAAGGTGAGAAGAGATATAAATGAGGTATATAAGATATTAAAGGGGATTGATAAAGTAGACGTAAAGCAGATGTTACCCTTAGTGGGGCAATCTAGAATAAGAGGTCATATGTTCATGCTAAGGGATGGAGATTTATAACAAGGAGAAAAAGGAATTACTTTTTGCAAAGGGTTATGTATCTGAAGTAATTACCCAGAGTGCACTGGTGCCAGAACATAATAAATTTAGGGGAGGAGATGGATTGATTTTTAACAAGTAATGAGTTGAAGTGTTGTGGGAAGCAAGTGAAGTTGAGGCAGAGAGATCAGCCATGATCATATTAAACACAGCAGGCTAGAGGGCTTGAATTGCTTACAATTCAGCACTTTCAAACTAGTTATGGGCATGGATAAAAGTTCAGATTCAGATTAGTACAACAGATTAAAATCTTCATTATGAATTATTGTAATTGATTGGCCAAAATCAAGGGCCACCAGGGTGAGAAAAGAAAGAAAGGAAGATGAGATACATTGTGTACCCATCATAACAAATAGTGTAATCAAAATAGTTTGAGTGGTTTCAATTCTTTTCAAGTAAATCTTGTGTAGAAGGGGGTCTAGGATTAACAGGAGAAATTTGCAAGTTAACAGCAGTTGTGGCAGTGTAGTTTTGGAGAGTGAGATCCGTGATGTGCAACCCATGCAAGTTCTGTCCTGGGAACATGACAGTAGTAGGAGTGAACATTACTATAAGTGGATGGTATTGGCCACTTGATTTCAAGATCTGAGAACACAAGAGAAGAGTTCCTGGAATATGTGGAAGAACAGTAACTCAGAGCTGTTGTCAAGGGAAGATAGATACTTATAACAGCAGGAGGAAGCATTGGGAAAAAAGGGTGTGCAACCAATAGGAGAAATTGCTAGAAACTATTGATCTCAACGTTGATTAATCCTAAAGTGGAGACGCAGGTGGGAATGACAGGAAAGATGAAGCAGGGATGTCGACATATCAGATCACCTCTGCAGATTAGAGTGCAGGAGTTTTGTATAGAACATAAAAGGTTGGCTGTTTAACCCAACCAGTGTATACCAATGTTAATGCTCCATTTGAATTTTCACCAGTACAAGCTTAACTAACCCCATCAGCCTAAACCTCCATTTCCTTGTCCCTCATATATTGAGGGGTACAGACAGAAACTGTCGGAGAATGTTATAGTATCGGGTTCAGTTTGGCAATTTCATCAGGTCATCCCCATAACAGAGAAAGCCTTAAAGAGCTATTTTTCAAGTAACAAACTAGATCAAGCTTTGAGCTGACAAAGACTTGCATTTTGACTGCCAATTATAATAGGGGAGACAGAGGAATCAAATGAAGATGAGAAACTGAGAGGTACCAAGACTTTCAGTCACATCGCAATAAGTTCCATTATTTTCCACATTCCCAGATACAGTGCAGAAGTCACAATTCTTTCCCTCTCTAGTTTAGATACGTAAAAACCAAACACATTTACTCAGACACAGGTTAAGTTTTCAATCAGTCCTCTCCAATGAAGCATGCAACAGATGAATGTGACTTAAGTTATTTAGTGCAAGTAACAAACAGTTAAATACATCACCTATATTATTTTATATCTGCAACCACATATTTGAGACCAGTCATTTTGCAACACACGTTTCACCATCGTATTCGGATTTCACTCTTTAGCTTGCCAAATGTCATCCACTCATTAAGTTCAGAGAACTGTTTTCAATCTAATCTTGCGGATAGAAATTTTTTTCTCAGGTTAAGAAAACTAATTTGAGTGCCTTAATGATGAACACAATTTACAAATGGAAAACACTCCATTCCTGCATTCAAAATATGTTTGGACATATGCAGATGAAACTGACAGTGTGCTGCAGCACCAACAAGGAAATGGAGCATACCTACTTTGGGTCTCCACACAGGTCTTCCATTTTTCTGGCAATATGATTTAACATGCAACTCTTCAAGTTGTTGTGCTAATTCTTTATTTTCTTTGATTGGAACCTACAAAAGCAGAAGCAAAAATTATTCCCAAAACTTAACACACTAAAACATACAATTGTTAATTACAAGTTACTTTATGCTATTATACTCTAAGTTACCTTGAAACAATATTTTATTTAAATTAAGGTTCGTATTCATTTGGTAAAAAGTGAGACACTTGTTCCACAGGCTGTCTTCTGTCAATAATAATTTACATTTCTTTAATACTTTTAAGCCAGTAAAATGCCCCAAAATGCTTCAAAGAAACACCTGCAGATAAAATTTGACACTAAACCACAGATTACATGGGAAAAGTGAGCAAAAACTTGATTAAACAAGTAGGCATTAAGGAGAGTCTTTAAAAGGTGCGGTTTAGGGAGACAGTGCAAGAGCTTGAGACGTAAACAATTAAAGACTCTGCCTTCAATAGTGGATCAAAGAAATGGATGTGAAGAGAATAGAACTGAAAATAGGTTCTTGGAGGGTGAGAGAAGATTACACAGGTAGGGAGAGGTGAATTCAAGGAGAACTGTACATTGAATACCGGTACAGCTGGAGTAGAATTCAACACACAACACAGGCATGATGAGTGAATAAGCCTTAAATGACAATTATGTTGCAGGCAAAGTTTTGAATGAATTCCAGTTAGTGGACTATTTAAAATAGTCTTGGAAAAATAAAGCTGAAATAAAACAACAACAACAACAAAAAGGATTTTCAATAGCAGGTGGGCTGAGGTAAGGTGGAGATAGATAATATCACAGAGTAGCCCCTGAGCTTAACATTGGGTAGAGAAAACCACTGGTCTCGAGTAAGATATATTTTAAAAATGCTTTTGAGCACTTTATTTGTGCATTTGAAGTGTGAGATTGTCTTCTGTGGAGACTACTTGTTTGATTTGATTAGTCTTGTTGAATCCAACAAGACACATTCAGCAGTTTTAACTCTGGTTACAGCAGGTCCAGTTTGTGCACCACACCTGTATCTTAAGAATTTATGTAGTGTAACTCATTAGCTTGTTTCAGAAAAAGATATAGATTGCAAAAATTTTACTAGGTACAAGTTTTACTTCCTGTCATGGTGAACTTGATTTTAACAATGTGAACATTTTTTTTGAAAAAAGTCTACATTATTCACATTTAGTTCCAAAGAAAATGTTTGAAGTACCATTTATCAAATCAGTACTGCCGGGTTCAGTGGTCAACTGTCGCAAATAACATGGAGAAAGGGAGGACTGCAGATGCTGGAGGTCAGAATTGAAAAGTATGGCGTTGAAAAAGCAAAACAAGTCATGCAGCAGCTGAGGAGCAGGGTAATTGAATTTCGGGCATAAGCCCTTCATCAGGAATGTGGAGGGTGTGGGGAGGAAGTTCTGAGAGATATATGAGAGAAGGGTGGGACTGGGGGAGACGAGACGTGGATGGAGGTGGATGGGTGATAGTGATGTGTCAGAGGGGAGGGTGGAGTGGATAGGTGTGAACGAAGATGGACAGGTGGGAAGGAAGATAGACGAGTGGGGCAGTGCAGAGTTGGAGGGTCTGATCTAGGATGAGGTGGTGAAAACTGGTGAAATCAACATTGATACTGTGTGGTTGGAGGGTCCCAAGGCAGAAGATGAGGCGTTCTTCCTCCAGGCTTCGGGTGGCTTGGATTTGGTAATGGAGGCCCCCCAGGACTGGCATGACCTTGGCAGAGCGGAGGGGAAGTTGAAGCGGTCTGCCACAGGGCAGTGGAGTTGTTTAGTGTGTGCCCCGAAGATGTTCCGCAAGTTGGCAGCCTGTCTCCCCAATGTCGAGGAGACCACATCAAGAGCAATGGACACAATAGTTGAGGTGTTTGGATGTGCAGAAAAATCTCTGCCAGATTTGGGACCTTGGTTGGAGTTTAGGATGGAGGTGTGGGTGCAAGTTTTCTGCCTCTTGAGCCAGAGAAGGAAGGTGCTGGGAGTGGAGGGTGAGTTCGTGGGGGGTGTGGACCTAATACTGGAGTTGTGGAGGGAATAGTCTGCGGAATGCTGATAGGGGTGGGGAGGAAAATGGATCTCTGGTGGTGGGGTGTGATTGTAGGTTGCAGAATTGGAGGAGCATAATGCGTAGTATTCGGAGATTAGTGGGGTGTCAGGTGAGGATCAGGGGGGGTTGGGGGCGTTCAACAGCAGGTGTGGGAAATGGAGGAGATGTGCTGGAGTGCATTGTTGGCCACATGGAAGTGGAAACTGAGGTCCTTGAAATAGGCCATCTGGGATGTCCTGGTGTGGAACTGCTCCTCCTGGGAGCAGATATGGCAGATGAATTAGGAGAAAGGGATAGGGTTTTTACTGTGTGTGTGTATTGGGGAGGGGGGGTGGGTCAGTGGGTTTGAAGTTGAAGTTGATGTTCACATTGAGTTGGTCCTCGAAAGGTGAAGACGGAGAGGTCCAGGAAGGGAGGGAAGTGTCTGAGATGGCGCAGGTGAACTTAAGGTCAGGGTTCACAAGTAACATACCAGGCTGTCTCAATCTATACGTGACGTGGAGGTGCCAATGTTGAACTGAGATGGACAAGGTCAGAAGTCATATGACACCAGCTTATCGTGCATAAGGTTTACAGGTCGTTCGGCTAGAATGTGCGTTTTGTTAATGCAAATTTGCTATAATGTGACTGACAAATTGGGGATACTGTTTCTATAGCGCAAATGTTTAAAGCGTGTACTGGTTATAACACGATTCCGGTCCAATTAGTTTAAAATGGTGCTGCTTTTTCATGATTTTCTTATAACACGGGGTTGCAAGAGAACGGGACTACCACATCATAGCGGGACTGACTATATTTGAAATCACAAGCTAACACAGCACTGCCCCTTTGTCAGGTGAAGTGGACCTTCACGTGGCAAAGGGACAGTGCTCCGAAAGCTTGTGATTTCAAGTAAACCTGTTGGACTATAACCTGGTGTCGTGTGACTCAATCTAAACAGGCAATATTATTTTATTGTGACCATTGTGTAGTACATTCAACATGCATAGTAATGACAGAAGCTTCATATAAGCAATAAATGGAAATGAAGCAGGACAATCAAACAATTCCACTTGCATTTGTAGTTTTTAATTACCCTTTAAAAGCATCTGTGAATTAAAACAATAAATATAGGGACACATATCCAAACATACATGGTAAAATAAACTAAAACAAGATCGCAAAAGAAATTTCATATCACTTTTAATTCTCACAAGTCTACATGCCTGCTAGTGAACACCCAACACCTCCATTCCTGCACACAGTGATCTCTGGATTTAACTCACAAAGTGAGGCAACCTTTTAATTATTTCATCTGAGAGATGTACATTAGTTATCACCAACATTTTCTTCCCATCTAATTGCGAGAAGGTGATGGTAAGCTACCTTGTTGAACCACTGGAATCCTTTTGACTTTCTGCAGTGGACTTGCACAACTGAGTACAGTTATGACAACCTCACTACTGCGGATCTGAAGTCACATTTGAATCAGGCCAAGCAAAATCAGCAGATTCATAAAGTCTTGGAGAAACCCAGCAAGTCTGGAGGCATCCAGAGAGAGAAAAACAAAGTTAACATTCAAATACAACAACTCTGTCAGAACAGCATGACCACTGGACTGAAACATTAACTCTGATTTTTTTCACTCTACACATGTTGAATTTCTCCAGCATTTGCAGTTCTTGGTTTTATTTTAAATAAGGTCAGATTTCCTCCCTAAAGGCAATCTTTAAAATTAACCTATTCTTCTAATCAAAATCTTCAGAGATGTAATTATACACCTCTGGAGCAGATGGGACTTGAATCTGGATCTCACAGTCCAGGAGTAAGGACACTACCACTGTTGGTGGGGGGTTCACCACTGTAACATTAACACGACAGCTCTCATATGGGATTTTACATCGATATAGATCATGAAGCTTTTATTCAAATCAACTTTCATTCCAGATTTTATTAATTTAAATTCCACTAATTGCTATTGTGGAATCTGAACCAGTGCCTCTAAAGCAACAGCCTCGGTCTCCAGATTACTAAACTTCCGTGACACTATCAATACATACAATTCCCTTAGGATTACACTGGAAAGACTGTTTCCCCTTCGACTTCTACCAACAAAAGCATAATTGAGAGACCATCACTTCAGTTTTACATTCCCTGACCTTCCACATACATCCCCTGACCTTCCACATACATCATTTTCTTTCACTGCTATGTTGGTGCTTTTCCTTACACATGTATTGGCTCAATAATTGCACAATAATGTACAGCCTCACCCACAAATTTTTTTTTTAAGAAAAGTCCAGCACCTAGAAATAAAAAGAGGTCACTCACTGAGGCAAGGCGTCACTACATGCTTTATATGGAGAATGCTGCAATTTCAAAATAGCTCTCTGGCTGGGATAGGAGCAATAGTTTTGAGAAGTCATCTTTGTTAATGTTGCAGTGATGACCCCCACCAACAGTCTAGAAATATTGACATTTGTTGCTGTAAAATTTGGGACTCGGGTGCGATTAGTTGTACTGTTTCAATAACGGCTAAAATCCACCATTCAAAAATGCAAGTGTTACCCCACAATCAAGGCAATTCAACCTCACAAATTTGCAATACAAAAACGTACTCATGTAGCCCTTATTGCATACATGGCTCAGGACTTAAGACTTGATTTAAATTTTCAGTTCTGAAAGCTTACTGATTTGCAAATTCCATTATTCATATTCAACGTGAATCTCGCTTTCCTCTCTAACCCACCACGCCTGCCACTTGTTCAATTTGCTTTCCTACTTTTGTGAGTACGGGATTGTGACATATTTAATCGGATTACGCGTGATTTTTGATTTTCTGAAAATCACTTATACATTTGGAAGTCACCGTTCAACTCAGCCTTCGGACTGCGAACATGCTTCTTGGAACAAGATATCATGATTAGCAATTAACAAAACAAATGGGTCAGCTGCAGGTAACTAAAGCTCCCAATTACCTCTGTTAGAATATCACCATTTGGGAATAAGACAAGATCAGTGCCCTCAGCCTCCATAATGAAAAACATTAACTCAACATCGGCTTTACTCCAACACCACACCCTCTCCCAAATAATGTGAGCTTATTATATCATGGTAAAGCATCCAATCGAAGCATCAGCACAGAAATTGCTCGTTGCTTTTACAAACACTCATTATTTCCGATGAACAAAAACAAAGGCCTAACTGCTGCTATCGCCGCCTGGACTGCAGAAGCGCGGCAAATCGACTTTTGCGACTGCGCAATGAGGACCATCTACGTGGCGGCCGCGCCTGCGCGACGGTCTTCCCGCCCGCGAGTGAACAGGCGAAGGCGGGTTGTGAAGACCTACGCATGTGCGGAACTGCCTCCAAGGCCGTGGAGACACCGATGTCGCGTGGTGGAGCGCCTGCGCGGTCGTGGGTTTGTGGCGGTTGGGAAGGAGAAGCGCACGTGCGGAAGGGTTTTTTTAAGAAAAAAACAAGCGGGAAGTTGGAATGGGGGAGGAAGAGTGGAGTGGGATATGGGTTGGCTGGAGATTCAGAGGAGCAGGAGAGTCAACATTTCGGGCATAAATTCCTCCTTCATCAGGATGGAGGGGGTAAGGGGCTAAGAGATAAGTAGGAGGGCGGGGCAAGGGAGGAAAATAGCTCAGAAGTGATAGATCAAGGTGGGCAATGATGGTGATAGTTCGGTGTGGAGGGTGGGGTGGTTAGGTGGGAATGAAGATGGACAGGTGGGACAGTTTGGGGGGGGTTACTGAGTTGGAGAGTTGGCTTTGGGATAAGGTGGGGGGAGGGGAGAGGAGATGAGGAAACTGGTGAAATCCATATTGATCCTGTGGGGTTGGAGGGTCCTAAGGCAGAAGATGAGGTGTTCTTCCTCCAGGCTTTGGGTGGCTTGGATTTGGTGGAGGAAGCATAGGACTTGCATGGAAGTGGTTGGCCACAGGGTGGTGGGGTTGTTTAGTGCATGTGTCCTGGAGATGTTCTCTGGAAAATTCCACAAGTTGGTGTCCTGCCTCCCCAATGTAGAGGAGACCCCATAAAGAGCAATGGATGCAGTGGATGAGGTGTTTGGATGTGCAGGAAAATCTCTGCTGGATGTGGAAGGATCCTTTGGGTCCTTGGATGGAGGTGTGGGTGCAGGTTTTATACATCTTGTGGTGGTATGGGAAGGTGCTGGGAGTAGAGGGTGAGTTGGTGGTGGGTATGGACCTAGTGAGGGGGGTTGTGGAGGGAATGGTCTCTATGAAGTGCTGATAGGGGTGGGAAGAGAAATATATTTCTCTGGTGGGGTCTGACTACAGGTGGTGGAAATGGGAGGATGATGCTCAACAAACCAAGCAAAGACTTTATATGGAAATCTTTGGTGAATGAGGACAGTGGTCACAGCTTCAAAATTGTCAGCAAAGAGAGCTAGTGAGATGAGAAGAAATTTCTTTACTCAGATATGTTAGGATTTACAACACACTACCTAGGACAGTGGTGGAGGCAGATTCCATAGGAGGTTTAAAAGAGAGCTGGGTATATATTTGAAAGTTGTTTGCTTAGAGGGCCATGTAACTAGAGCTGGGGAATGGGATAAGTTGGGAGCTTTTTTGGGAGCTCTTTTGGGAACTTGGTGCAGACACGATGGGTAGAATGGTGTCCTTCAAAGTTTGATCCTAAATGCAAGTGGGGGGGGGGGAATAGTTGGCACTTTGTGTGATGCCAAAATGGGTAATTATGAAAGAAAAGTAGGAGTATTGTAGACCTAATGCTCAACAGGTGGCATAATGCTGCCTGACCGTGCTTTTCCAGCACCACTCTAATCTAGACTCTGGTTTCCAGCATCTGCAGTCCTTGTTTTTACCATAATTGAAGATTACCAAACCGTGAAGTTCAATATGATTCTGACCTAAAAGTTATGTAATCCCAATGGACCATCAATAGAATACATCTTCCATGTTTTTTTCAGTCGTATCCATTTATGGACACCATTACAATTCAAATTCATCACTATTCATTTGCTTCTCATCTGCTGAGCTTTTCATTCTTTGGAAATGTTTTTAGTCCTGTATTTCTAATGCCAACAGGATTAAATTTTGTCAGGTGGCTAGGATCAGTGGAGGTGGCCCAGGACTTGCATGTCCTTGGCAGAGTGGGAGGGGTAGTTGGAGTAATCTGCCATAGGCCGGTGGGGTTGTTTAGTACGTGTGTCCCAGAGATGTTCTCTAAAACATTCCTCACCTCCATCCAAGGCCCCAGAGGATCCTTCCACGTCTGGCAGAGATTTTCCTGCACATCCAAATACCACATCAACTGCGTCCATTGCTTTCAATGTGGTCTCCTCTACACTGGGGAGACAGGCCACCTACTTGTGGAACAATTGCATGCCTTTATCATTTCATGGTTGAAATTCTAGCTATTCATATCACTTATTCTTAAAAAAAATTTCTAGCTGGTATCAGGAAAAGCAATTCCTGCCTAACATGTTTACCTTAAATGGCATTAAAAAGCAAAATGTTTAACTAGTATGGTGGATCAACTTGATTCCTAGATAGAAAGTAAGTACAAATTTTCAGAAGATAAAAGATGCTGATGTAGAGTGGAACTTTCAGATAACTAGAGATACAAGATGAGAAATGTTGCTCCTGGTTTAAAGGTTTTGGGGAATCCTTTAATTCTGATTTGGAGGAACCAGTGTTGGACTGGGGTGTACGAAGTTTTTTAAAAAAATCACAGAACACCAGGTTAGAGTCCCAACAAGTTTATTTGGAAGCACTAGCTTTCAGATGAAGGACCAGCGCTCTGAAAGCTAATGCTTCCAAATAAAAATTACTGACAATTGGTGGATCTGAATAAGGAGCTAAGGCTGGTCGATGTGTGGAGGTGCCTTCACCCCCAGGGCAGAGACTTTACATTCTATTCTAACTGTGTTTTTCGCTCCCTTGACTCTTGAATTCCATATTGTCCTGCAAAATAGGTAATGTAGCAATCTCTATTCATGCCACAGTATGTATGGAAGTTAAGCCTATGGACGATGGGACAGGCCCTTGACATTAGCGTATGGATTCTTTCTTAATGAAGGATAGCAAATTTATAAAATATTTTTCTCAGGAACTCAAAACCTTTTTGGAAATTAATTCAGGTACGGCCAGTAACCCATCCATGATGTGGGAGACAATGTTTATGCGCGAGGCTTGATCATCTCATATTCTGCGACCCAGAAAAGACAAAAGGGAGAGCAATAGCGCCCGCTCGAGGCTCACTTGAAGGCAGCTGAGACAGTGTATGTTGATAGGACCTCTATTACGAAGCTACAAAAGATCACAGCCCTTAGGACAGCCTTGAATACTGCACCTACACAAACAGCAAAGAGGGAAATATTATTTGCAAAGCAAAGACTATATGAATATGGCGACAAGCCTGGCAGATACCTAGCATATCTTGCGAGGGGGGAGAAAAAAAGCTCCTCAAGCTAACACGTCCATTAGGGAAAGTGCTGGTACTCTGACTTGTGATTGTAAAAGGATCAATACAGCCTTTAGAAAGTTCTATTTTGAACTGTATAAATCACAGGACTGTGATGATAGAACTAACAAGATGGAGTCCTTCTTTAAAAACTTGGCCTTTCCGGACTTAACCTTGAAGCAGGTGTCAATCCTGAATGCTCCCCTGACAATCCAGGAAGTACTCGATGCAATTAGACAGCTTCAGAGTGGCAAAGTGCCTGGACCAGACAGATTCCAGGTTGAGTTTTATAAAGAATTTATAGGGCAACTGGCTAGTCCACTTATAGACATGTATAATTACTCACATAGTCAGGGCTGCCTCCCGCATTTGTTGAAAGATGCAAATATTTCTCTCTTTCTTAAAAAAGGGAAGGCCCCAGAAGATTGCTCAACATATAGACCAATATCCTTGCTAAATGTGGATTTTAAAATCCTTTCTAAAATGTTAGCATTAAGATTGGAGAGGGTCTTACCATATATCATAAAAGAGGACCAGTCGGGGTTTATCAAGGGCTGTAGATCAACTAACAGTATTAGAAGGGTGTTAAATATGATACAAGCCTGTCAACAGGGAAGAATGCTGGGGCTAGTTGTCTCCTTGGATGCAGAGAAGGCATTTGATCAGGTAGAATGGGCATATCTTTTTTACAGCTGAAAATGTGTTGCTGGAAAAGTGCAGCAGGTCAGGCAGCATCCAGGGAACAGGAGAATCGACGTTTCGGGCATAAGCCCTTCTTCCTGAAGAAGGGCTTATGCCCGAAACGTCGATTCTCCTGTTCCTTGGATGCTGCCTGACCTGCTGCGCTTTTCCAGCAACACATTTTCAGCTCTGATCTGCAGACCTCACTTTCTCCTCATATCTTTTTTACACACTGGAAAGGTTCGGTGTCGGAGAGGTATTTTCTAAATGAGTCTCACTATTATACAATGACCCCAAAGCAGCTGTGATCACCAATGGTTTAGGTTCGGATAGCTTCAGTATTGGTAGGGGCTGTCGTCAGGGATGTCCCCTCTCACCATTACTATTCACGCTAGTAATCGAACCACTAGTGGAAGCTATACGAACCAACTCTAACATAGCGGCTCCGAGGGTTGGTTCGAGTAAACATAAAATCACTCTCTATGCGGATGATGTCCTCATTTTTTTAAGTAATCCTTTGATATCCATGCCCCCCTTAATTCAAGTAACCAATCTATTTAGTATGTTCTCAGTCTATAAAATCAATTTTATGAAATCGGAGGCCATGCCGTTGGATGGTTTCTCCAGTGTATCCAATTTGTCAGACGGATCTTGCTTTCCCTTTCGGTGGTCACTGGAGGGTTTTCTATACTTTGGTATTTTTATCAACCCAGTATTTGGTCAGTTGTATAAAGCCAATTTTGTACACCTACTAGAGAAAATAAAGCAGAACCTTCAATGCTGGGGAAATCTCCCAATATCCTGGTTAGGCAGAGTAGCTCAAGTTAAGATGAATATTCTGCCTCGTCTCCTATATCCTATGAGAATGCTCCCTCTGATGTTGCCGAGACTAGTGTTGCAAAAAATACACGGCTGGCTTGGTTCCTTTATTTGGAATCATAGGCGGCCTCTTATCAAATTAGAAAAGCTGCAGCTTCCACAAGCAAAAGGAGGACTGGATTTTCCAGACTTTAGGAGGTATCAGTTGAGCTCTCTATTAGGCTATATAGCTGATTGGGTCTCTTGTGACCCACAATCAATTTGGTTAGACATTAAGACCTCCCAAGCAAAGTGTCCCCTCATCAATCTTTTATTTTTAGATAAGATGAGAGCTATTATGGACTATTGCAAAAACTCTATTGTATTAAATACAATTAAAGCCTGGAGGATAATGCGGCAAGATGAGGGTAACCTACAAAAAAACCTCTCCTTATACTCCTATAGTGGGAGCATCGGGTTTTCAGCCAGGGCTGACAGACGTTACATTTAAAACGTGGAGATCCAGAGGTATCTCCTGCTTGGGGGACCTGTTCGTTGGGGAGGTTATGATGTCCTTTGAGCAGTTGCACCAGAAGTTTGGAATGCCTAATGGAGACCTTTTTCGGTATTTCCAAATACGAGATTATATACAGAAGAAGACCATATTATTAGACAGTCCCTACAAATCGGATAGGGAGAGAAAAGTGCTATGGCCAATGGGTCCACTCTCGGTTAGTACTCTTTATCACTTATTATATAATGAGGTATCGGAATGACTGTTTAAAACATGGAACAAAGAATTGGGGTTAGAAATCCCTTCAGAAATGTGGGAGGACATCTGGGAAAATGCCAGAAAGATCTCTATTTGTAATAGAACTCAAGCTATTCAATTAAAGGTACTCCATAGGGTTTATAAAAAACCTGAACGACTCGCAAAATTTAAAGGTAGGAACATCCCCAATGTGTCCTAAATGCAAAATAGAAGTGGGCACTCTCACACACTGTCTTTGGACATGTCACAAGATCCGTAGGTACTGGGACAGAATAGCGAATGCTCTGACAGAGATCTTGGGAACGGAGGTTAGATTGGATCCAGTGTCTCTTCTGGGCTTTTCAAATTTTCCCTCCCTGGATGTGCACAGGAGGAAACTATTTTCCATTCTTTCCTTTTGTGCAAGGAAAAATACCTAAGTGAATTGGGTAGCTGAAGGCCCTCCAGGACTTTCGAATTGGCACAGATTAATCATGGAATATATCCCCCTTCCTCATAAATATGGTGCACCAAAAAACTGAATTATTCTATATGGCAACCCTTTCTGAACTATATCGACACAATTTCGGCCATACTGTCCAAGGCTTTTGTCTGGCTGTGGTTGGTCCAGGGGCACCCGGGAGGAGGAATCCCAGATAAATACGGGTTTTATTATGACTTGATGTGAATTCATTTTGAGCGTGTACTTAATTATTTCATTATTCTGTTATTTTTCGCTGGTAATGTATGATATCCTAATTTATGTTTTGGTTGTTTGTAGGATAGATTAGTAGTTAATTGTTTTTTTTCCCTTTTTTTGTATTTTGGTTATTATTTATTTTTTTCATCTATTTAATTGTATATTAGTGTTTATAATTGTTGTATTACTTTGTAATTTTGTAAAAAAAGTTAAATAATTTCCTTTTTTTTCAATAAAAATACCTATATAAAAAAAGCACACATTCACACACACACACACTCTCCCTCACATGCAAGCACACACATATGTAAGTCTATGGGGTCAATTTGCATTTGCAGAATTGTAATTGTAGATACATTCTATTTTGTTCAAAACACACACAACCTGTAGGCAGTCAGTCCATGTCACATTTTATAAATTCCTGCTTTGGAAATAGAACAAGTCTGACTCAAGATTGGGAGACAGAAAGACCCTAACCTCACACCTGTAATGCATTGTCTGAGCTGAGATGTCACTTTTTAAAAATAAAATCTTAGGTTATCTCGAGAATGTGATTTGAAAGAAGTTCTGGGATTTACATATTACGCAACTGAAACCAGAACCCATTCTGAATGATTAAATATTTGACAGCAATCTAGGTTTGTTCAATATATCGTATCAGTTGCAAGCATGACGCTGAACTTTTGCTAACAATTCTGTGTCTTATGATCTTGCTCCACAGCAACCTAATGAAGGAGCAGTGCTCTGAAAGCTAGTGCTTCCAAATAAACTCGTTAGACTATAACCTGGTGTGTGTGATTTTTAACTTTGTCCACCCCAGTCCAACACCGGCACCTCCACATCATGCAATATTAATGTCTATGTTAAGCATGTTTTCACAGGAACTACTCTTTAGATCAATTGTAATCTTCCCTGACATTCAGTTCACTATTTTTCCTGCTAGTAAAGAGCATCAAGTTGTACTTTTATCAGGGCTGACAGTATTCACTGCAGACATGCCTGGTTCATTTGGACTCTTGGACTATGAAGAGGTTATAGAGTTCTAATACCTTAATAATGTTACAGCCAAATTGTATATGTAATCCTGAGCTTTTGTAATTTATTAAAATGCCATTGATCTAGCTCAGGTGATAGCTAACAACTAAGCCAAATGGGACACTAGCCATTTGACAAAACTGTTAAACCATCGTTATCCCTGCTATGATATCAAACCTTATTAAATTCTGCAAAGCCAGCTAATAATTGTGTCCAAGTTTGCAATACAGACTCTTGGCATTAACCTTCCTTCTGTCTCTGTCAGAAAACTAGGTATAGAGAATCAACTCACTTGAGTTGTACAGACTGGTCTTTGTACCAATTCTTTCCAAGGTATTTAATTGATAATTCTGACTTTGTACAATAGCATAAAATAGATCACACTTGATCAACTAGCCATTATTCATCTCATACCAGAATAGAAAATTAGGAGAGACATATAACATGTAGCTAATCAGGTGTTACCTGTCCACCAACCTCAAACTTGCATTTATCCACTTCCAAGAAAACTGCAAGGTATGCACCCTTCAATTGAAACATACTCAAGAAGGTGTTGTCATTTATGCTTCTACTTCGTCTGAATGCTGCAATCTTGAATTGAAAAGCTGATATACGGAGGAGTTGAAGGTGGCAGGAGAAACTGCTCTGCTGGAATTTTCCCAGACCACTCTATGAGTTGATGGAATCCATACCTCAGTCCTTTTGTTAACAATTATCAGCTTCCAATAACTGCAGATGTCGCCCTGCACTAGGCTCTTTGTGAAGTCTAGATTAGAGTAGTGCTGGAAAAGCACAGCGGTTCAGGCAGTATCCGAGGAGCAGTAAAATCGACGTTTCAGGCAAAAGCCCTTCATCAGGAATACAGGCAGAGAGCCTGAAGGGTGGAGAGGTAAGTGAGAGGAGGGTGGGGGTGGGGAGAAATAGCATAGAGTAGAATAGGTGAGTGGGGGAGGGGATGAAGGTGATAGGTCAGGGAGGAGGGTGAAGTGGATAGGTGGAAAAGGATATAGGCAGGTAGGACAAGTCATGGGAACAGTGCTGAGCTGGAAGTTTGGAACTGGGGTGAGGAGGGGGAAGGGGAAATGAAACTGTTGAAGTCCACATTGATGCCCTGGGGTTGAAGTGTTCCGAGGCAGAAGATGAGGCATTCTTCCTCCAGACGTCTGGTGGTGAGGGAGTGGCGGTGAAAGAGGCCCAGGGCCTCCATGTTCTCAGCAGAGTGGGAGGGGGAGTTGAATTGCAAAGGACCCACCCTGTACTACATCCTCAGGAGAATTCATACTCTCAACAAACAGTATTTCAACTCCATCTCAAACATCAAAAACTGTAAGTACAACAAACTTTTATCTACCCACCTCCATAACCAGAGCTCCTCAAACATTCCAGTAGATTCCCCCGGCCTTTGGAACTGCTCGGACGCCATTAGCCATGTGGCTCGTGCAGCCACCATCCCCACACTGATCGATGATGTCACTTCCACCCCCATCATGGCCACTTCCGCCCCTCACAATTCCTCATGCACCACACGTGACATCACTTCCGCCCCTCACATTATCGCTGATGTCACTTGCACAGTGACTTCTATCGCCCCCCCCCCGTTGCCATGTTTGCCACCACTTCCACCCCCACCAACGCCACTCACCTGCATTCTGCTGACACGCCCCCCCACAGATCCCACTGTCACCATCCCTGCCCCTCAGAACCCTGAGGGGAACACCACCCCTGCTCATGACTCCATCCCCATTCCCCCCACCACCACACCCACTCCAGTTAATGGCTCTGCCCCCACTCCCAGCTCCAAACCCACACCAGATCCCCACTCCCAGCCCTGCCGAGGTTTCACCATTCCCCCTGACCATCCCCTCACTGAGGACGAACAATCAGTCCTCAGCAAAAGACTAACCTTCATCCCCCTCTGCCCACGCATCAATTAATTTAATACACGCTGTGACATCGAACACTTCTTCTGCCGCCTCCGCCTCCGAGCTTACTTTCACAATCAGGACTCCCGCCCACCTTCCAAGGACCTCTTCGCCCACCTCCAACACACTCCATCGACCTGGACACCCTGTGCTGGCCTATTACCCGCCCTCGACCTCTTCATTTCCAACTGCCGCCAGGACATTAACTGTCTCAACCTGTCTACCACCCTCCCCCACTCCAAACTCTCACCCTCACAATGCGCAGCTCTCCAATCCCTCTGCTCCAATCCCGACCTCACCATCAAGCCAGCGGATAAAGGGGGCGCAGTGGTAGTCTGGCGCACGGACCTCTACACCGCTGAAGCCAGACGCCAACTCGAGGACACCTCTTCCTACTGTCCCTTCGACCATGACCCCACCCCCATCACCAAACCATCATCTCCCAGACCATACAGAACCTCATCACCTCAGGAGATCTCCCACCCACAGCTTCCAACCTCACAGTCCGGGAACCCTGCACTGCCCAGTTCTACCTCTTTCTCAAGATCCACAAGCCTGACCACACTGGCCAACTCATTGTCTCAGCATGCTCCTGCCCCACTGAACTCATTTCTACCTACCTCAACACTGTCCTATCCCCCCTAGTCCAGGAACTCCTCACATACGTTCGAGACACCACCCACGCCCTCCACCTCCTCCAAGACTTCTGTTTCCCCAGCCCCCAACGCCTCATCTTCACTATGGATATCCAATCCCTCTACACCTCTATCCGCCATGACCAGGGCCTCTAAGCCCTCCGTTTCTTCCTCTCCCGACGTCCCCAACAGTACCCTTCCACCGACACTCTCTCCTTCGTCTGGCTGAACTGGTCCTCACCCTTAACAATTTCTCCTTCGAATCCTTACACATCCTCCAGCCCAAAGGGGTAGCCATGGGCACCCATATGGGTCCCAGCTATGCCAGTCTCTTTGTTGGCTACGTAGAACAGTCCATCTTCCATAATTACACCGGCACCACTCCCCACCTCTTCCTCTGCTACATTGATGACTGCATTGGCGCCACCGCATGCTCCCGCGAGGAGGTTGAGCAATTCATCAACTTCACCAACACATTCCACCCTGACCTTAAATTTACCTGGACCATCTCTGACACCTCCCTCCCCTTCCTGGACCTCTCCATCTCCATTAATGACGACTGACTTGACACTGACATTTTTTATAAACCCATCGACTCCCACAGCTACCTGGATTACACCTCTTCCCACCCTACCTCCTGCAAAAATGCCATCCCGTATTCCCAATTCCTCCGCCGCCTCCGTATCTGCTCCCAGGAGGACCAGTTCCACCACAGAACACACCAGATGGCCTCCTTCTTTAGAGACCGCAATTTCCATTCCCACGTGGTTAAAGATGCCCTGCAACGCATCTCGTCCACATCCCGCACCTCTGCCCTCAGACCCCACCTCTTCAACCGTAACAAGGACAGAATTACCCTGATTCCCACCTTCCACCCTACCAACCTTCGCATAAACCAAATCATCCGCCAACATTTCCACCACCTCCAAATGGACCCCACCACCAGGGATATATTTCCCTCCCCACCCCTTTTCCGCCTTTCGCAAAGACCGTTCTCTCCATGACTACCTGGTGAGGTCCACGCCCCCCTACAACCCACCCTCCCATCCTGGCCCCTTCCCCTGCCACCGCAGGAATTGCAAAACCTGCGTCCACACCTCCTCCCTCACCTCCATCCAAGGCCCTAAAGGAGCCTTCCACATCCATCAAAGTTTTACCTGCACATCCACCACTATCATTTATTGCCACTGAACACTTCAACCCCAGGGCATCAATGTGGACTTCAACAGTTTCCTCATTTCCCCTTCCCCCACCTCACCCTAGTTCCAAACTTCCATCTCAGCACTGTCCCCATGACTTGTCCTACCTGCCTATCTTCTTTTCCACCTATCCACTCCACCCTCCTCCCTGACCTATCACCTTCATCCCCTCCCCCACTCACCCATTGTACTCTATGCTACTTTCTCCCCACCCCCACCCTCCTCTCACTTATATCTCCACCCTTCAGGCTCTCTGCCTGTATTCCTGATGAAGGGCTCTTGCCCGAAACGTCGATTTTACTGCTCCTCGGATGCTGCCAACAACTGCTGTGCTTTCCCAGCACCACTCTAATCTAGACTCTGTTTTCCAGCATCTGCAGTCATTGTTTTTACCTCTTGGTGAAGTCCTCAGCCCTTATGGCCATAAGCTGGTCTAATACTTTATATAGCTTTCTTTATGCTTTCAAACAATGCTCCTAAGTTGAGGTTGTATGACTGAATTGTGTTTGCACAATTTTCTGCTGCAGATTTGTTTTGTTCATGTGAACTGTGTCAAAGTAGTTAGAAGAGTTCTGATGGGGTATTCACATCAGCTTCTCTGTCTGAGCAACTGTCATATTCTTTGTGGTTTGGTTTATTGTGAATGCTAGACTGATAAATCTTAGAAGACAAACTCAAGTTTCCACGTGGCTATCATTGCACTGAAGTCGAGAGCTAGTGTCATTGATGTGCTTTCTTTTTGGCTTCTAGGCTGTGGCCTTGTGGTTTTAATCAGTAACATTTAGGTTTCCGGTAAGTCTTTCACAAAATGAGTTTCCATTGTTTTATACATTTCATTTTAAAACATACAAGACTTTGGTTTGGAGGTCATTGACAGTCTTGGAAACACACTTTACTTAAATAACTTTATAGTTTCTTTCCAGCGTTGTCAGTATAATGCAGTATCCGTGTGGTATAACCAGCATCAGCCCAGAGGCCACACTATTTTCTCAGAGCCAGAGATTTCATGCCCCACACCAGAGGCATGAACCAAGGCTAAACTTCACACTTCATTACAGTGCTGATGGAATGCTCACTGTCATATGTGCTGTCATTAGGATTAGATATTAAACAGAAGCTATAGCATAGACATTCATTGATGGGTTTACTTTACAAATTTAAAATGCTACAGAGCCCAATAAGACTGGGCAACAAAAATGCTGACTCTGTGCTGAAAGAGCACCACACAACCCATTCAGAAGACTGATTATCGGTGTCCTCTGATAGTGAGGTGATCAATGTTGTGGCCCTTATGGTGATGTGATACGCATGTACATATTTGGGAATTCCAGCGATCTTGACCTAGTGAAGATGAAGAACCTGTAATCCATGCCCCAGCAACACAGGATGATATCTGACTATCGAAATTATAAAGTTAAAAATCACACAACACCAGGTTATAGTCCAACAGGTTTAATTGGAAGCACACTAGCTTTCGGAGCCCCGCTCCTTCATCAGGTGATTGTGGAGGGCACAAATCTAAGCCACAGAATTTATAGCAAAAATTTACAGTGTGATGTAACTGATATTATACATTGAAAAATACTTTGATTGTCTGTTGAGTCTTTCATCTGTTCGAATACCATGATAGTTTCACTTCTTTCATGTGTAAATCACAAAACCTTTTTTTTTAAAGTTGCATTCTCAGGTTAACTGTAACAATGGGTGTTAGCTAGACAATATGTTGAAGGTGTTAGCCTCCTGTGTTATCTGTCTATGCCATGATGTTTAGATTGATTCTAATCTAAAAAGTGAGATAACAAGAGTTTTGCATGAATTCATGCAGTTTTTGAGCTCAGAGTTTTACATGAATTCATGCAGTTTTTGAGCAAAGTACAATGTAACTCTGCAAGTACAAATTCATTCCACAAAATATATGTGTGCATGTGGGTCTTTGTGTGTATGTCTGTCTGGGTTGGGGGTTGTGAATGTGAGAGAGAGTGTATATGTGTGTGTAATGAGTGTAGAGTGTCTTAAGTCTGTGAGGGGGTGCATGTGGGATTGTGTGCGCGTGTCTGGGGTGGGGGGTAGTGAGTGTCTGTGAGAGAGAGTGTATATGTGTGTGCATGAGTATAGAGTAGTCTAAGTCTCTGAGAGGATGCCTGTGTGAGTGTGGGAGTGTGTGTATCTGTAAGGATGTGTGTGGGTATCTGCGTGCGTGTCTGTGTATATGCGTGTCGGTGTGTATATTTGTATATAGGAGTGCCTGTGCGTGTGTGTGTGTGTGTGAGTGTGTGTAGAGTGTAATAGTGGTCACCTGCAATGTGACATGAACCCCAGGTCCCGGTTGAGGCCCTCCCTGTGGGTACCGAACTTAGCTATCAGCCTCTGCTCGGCCACTTTTCGCTGCTGAATGTTCCTAAGTCCGCCTTGGAGGTTGGTCACCTGAAGGTCCGAGGTCGAATGTCCTGGACCACTGCAGTGTTCCTCAACTGGGAGGGAACACTCCTGTCTGCTAATTGTTGTGCGGTGCCCATTCATCCGTTGTCGTAGTCTTTGCTCTGTTTCCCCATTGGAAACATTGGTACATTGGTTTTCCCAATGGTACACACACACAGACACTTCTACACACACACACACTCCTATATACACACATAGCTGAAAATGTGTTTCTGGAAAAGCGCAGCAGGTCAGGCAGCATCCAAGGAACAGGAGAATCGACATTTCGGGCATAAGCCCTTCTTCAGGAATCCTGAAGAAGGGCTTATGCCCGAAACGTCGATTCTCCTGTTCCTTGGATGCTGCCTGACCTGCTGCGCTTTTCCAGCAACACATTTTCAACTCTGATCTCCAGCATCTGCAGTCCTCACTTTCTCCTCGATATATACACACATACACATGGACATACATATACACAGACACACACACAGGCACTCCTATATACACACATACACATGGACATACATATACACAGACACACACACAGACACTCACACACACGCTTACAGACATACACACTCCCACACTCACACAGGCATCCTCTCAGAGACTTAGACTACTCTACACTCATGCACACACATATACACTCTCTCTCACAGACACTCACAACATCCCACCCCAGACACGCGCACACACACCCACATGCACCCCCTTACAGACTTAAGACACTCTACACTCATTACACACACATATACACTCTCTCACATTCACAACCCCCAACCCAGACAGACATACACACAGACAAAGACCCACATGCACACATATATTTTGTGGGGTGAATTTGTACTGGCAGAGTTACATTGTACTTTGCTCAAAAACTGCATGAATTCATGTAAAACTCTTGTTATCTCACTTTTTAGATTAGAATCAATCTAAACATCATGGCATAGACAGATAACACAGGGGGCTAATACCTTCAACATATTGTCTAGCTAACACTCATATCAGTTACATCACACTGTAAATTTTTGCTATAAATTCTGTGCATTAGATTTGTGCCCTCCACAATCATCTGATGAAGGAGCGGGGCTCCGAAAGCTAGTGTGCTTCCAATTAAACCTGTTGGACTATGACCTGGTGTTGTGTGATTTTTAACTTTGTACACCCCAGTCCAACACCGGCATCTCCAAATCATCAAAATTATAGGTACTCCAAATGCATTTCATGGCTTGATCCAACCATTCTTTTGTTTGCATTTATTGTATTTAATTGGTTGAGCTGTTCTCTAATCAAATGCTAGCAAAGCCTGAATCCACTTTTTGGTTTGACAATTGCCAATTTTGTTTGCTTTTCCCTTTTACATATATCAAGTGCCAGAAGAGAAAGGCAGTCCTCTAGTGACTAGAAAGTGGAACTACATTAATGATTCTGTTGAAATTTTAATATTGTCACAAATGTGTGCATTGAATAATTTTGTCCATGATAGAGAAATCCTGGTGTCCACATACACAAACCCTTAATGTTGGTGTGATGATATGCCATTTAAAAAAGTAAGCCACTTACCTTTATAAATGGAGATGTATAAACAAAGAGATCATGCTAGAAATTTATATCACTTCAACTGATGTACTCATTGGCATTATCTTTCAAAAAAGATGTAGAATCATAGAATCCCTACAATCTGGAAGCTGGCCATTTGGCCCATCAAGTCCGCACCAACAGTCCGAAGAACATTCCACCCAGACCTAGTCCCCTACTCTATCCCTGTAACCTGACATTATTCGTAGCCAAAACATGTAACCTGCACATTTTTGGTCTGTGGGAGGAAACCGGAGCACCTAGAGGAAACCTAGGCAGACACGAGGAAAATGTGCAATCTCCACAAAGACAGTTGCCCGAGGTTTGTTCGCTGAGCTGTAAGGTTCATTTCCAGATGTTTAGTTACCTACTAGGTAACATCTTCAGTGGATTCTGGATCAGTGGTGCTGGAAGAGCACAGCAATTCAGGCAGCATCTGAGGACAGGCAAAAATCGACGTTTCGGGCAAAAGCCCTTCATCAGGAATAAAGGCAGTGAGCCTGAAGCGTGGAGAGATAAGCTAGAGGAGGGTGGGGGTGGGGAGAAAGTAGCATAGAGTCCAATAGGTGAGTGGGGGAGGAGATGAAGGTGATAGGTCAGGGAGGAGAGGGTGGAGTGGATAGGTGAAAAGGAGCTAGGCAGGTCAGACAAGTCCGGACAGGTCAAGGGGACAGTGTGGAGCTGGAAGTTTGAAACTAGGATGAGGTGGGGGAAGGGGAAATGAGGAAACTGTTGAACTCCACATTGATGCCCTGGGGTTGAAGTGTTCCAAGGCGGAAGATGAGGCGTTCTTCCTCCATGCGTCTGGTGGTGAGGGAGCGGCGGTGAAGGAGGCCCAGGACCTCCATGTCCTCGGCAGAGTGGGAGGGGGAGTTGAAATGTTGGGCCACGGGGCGGTCTGTTTGATTGGTGCGGGTGTCTCGGAGATGTTCCCTAAAGCGCTCTGCTAGGAGGCGCCTAGTCTCCCCAATGTAGAGGAGACCGCATCGGGAGCAACGGATACAATAGATGATATTAGTGGATTTGCAGGTAAAACTTTGATGGATGTGTAAGGCTCCTTTAGGGCCTTGGATGGAGGTGAGGGAGGAGGTGTGGGCACAGGTTTTACAGTAACCTTCCAGCTCAGCAACAAACCGAGGGTGGAATCAAACTCAGGTCCCCGGTGCTGTGAGGCAGCAATGCTAACCACTGAGCCACCTTGTGAGAAGGAGAACATTTACCAGGATGTTACCAGAGTTCATGAAAGGTTGGAGAAGTTAAGTGTGTTCTTCCTTGAGCAGAGAATGTTAAGATGAGACATTACTGACATTAGCGTGTTTTGAGAAGGTTTATAACTCAGGTTGAGGTTTTGGATGTAGGTTTGCTCGCTGAGCTGGAAGGTTTATTTCTACACGTTTCGTTAACCTACTAGGTAACATCTTCAGTGGGACCCAAAGAAACCCAAACATATAAATAGAAAGCTGTAATTTTCAGCATTGCTGTGCCCGAGGCCCACTGAAGATGTTACCTAGTAGGTAACTAAACATCTGGATATGAACCTTACAGCTCAGCGAACAAACCTACATCCAAAACATTACTGACATTTTCAAGATAACAGTCAAGTGGTTTTGATAAAGTAGACTGAAAATTCTTATTTCTCTGATGAGTGAATAAATAACCAGAGAACTTTAATATCATTAGCAAATAATCTGGTTGGGGAAATGAGAATATTTTTTATTTAGAATTATTGGAATCTATAGCGCTTTATTTGAAAAGGAATATTTTGAGTGCTTCCATATCTTAACAGCCACCTCTTTCAATAGACCACTATTGACCAGGAGGTTCAACACAAGACTGCCAGCTCAACCTTCTACAAAGTATAAGAGTAAGTGTTTGACAATGAAGACCTCCACAAATCAACAAAATACCTAAATTACAAAGCAGTTGTCACTATTACTCATGTAGTGCAGTGAGACTGGGATCATATCAGCAACACATACGATTGCTAAAGAAACTCGTTCAGCAACATCACCACTACATGTTTCAGATTCAATGGAGGACTGTTGAATAAATGTATCTTCTTACGCATCTGGGAAGCAGGAAACATTACTCTGTTGAAGTTGCTATGTAAATGCTGTTGTTTCTCTTCCCAATGTAACTTACTGTCTCTAGATTTTCAGTATTCTATATTTTTGTTTTTTTCTCTACACTAAATTTAAGATATTGTGTTTAGTAACCAGAGGCAACATGAAATCCTTTTGAACTACTCTATAATTTTATTGGCTGGACTACTGGAAGTGAATGAGCAATTATTAATATATTAACAGATATTTCTATCATAAAAGGTCAGATATGAAAATAATCTTGGTAATACAGATATACATTTACTTCTCACTTCAAAAACCAGCTTCCACAGTGATAGTTTTAGTTCTCAATCTTACAAACTCAAAGCTAATGCACACTTTTCAAAAGAATTCTTCTCCTTTTTGCTGTCTCCTTTCAAGATTAATAGGGACCGTTTAATAATTTAACTATCTTATGATATTGGTTAACTTACACATTTTCACTTTGGACTAAAATTGGGCTCTTTGTGTTTACAACATTCATAGTACATATTATTAAATCTATTTCTGTTTTGTGGAGAATATAGAATAGAATTTTCTTTATTGTCACATGCACTCCATTGTAGAAGTACAGTGAAAAGCTTTTACAATGTCTGTCTCTTATGGTGCCACCTTAGATACAAGTACCTAAGTACAAATCTTAGATACAAAACGAGGAAAAGAAAAGCAGTTGCATTATTTTACGGAGATTAAAAAATAATTTAGAAATAAGACATTGTTAAAGGATTTGCTTTACAGCCAAGTAAGAAAATTTTCAAATAAACATTACGCTGTAACAGCTCAGCATAGGGCCTCCGCATGTCGTCTGACAGCCTGCACCAGACCCCTGTCCAATAGCCATCCCCGCTCTGCTCCTAGCCTCCAGTCCACTCCATACCAGCACTCAGCTGCTGTAAGGTAAGTTCCAAGGTTGCTTCCCCTGTGCCGGTCTCCACCCAGGACTTGCTCCCCTCACACTGCTCCAGGGCTTGCAGCCCTCATTAAAAACATTATATCCAAACTGGTCAATTAACATTGTCCTGCAATCGTTTTGTGATGTAACTTGATAGTTGAGAATAGCAATGTAATCAGTTTGATTTGAGATATACAATGATTTTGACACCGAGTCGCCCAGCTGAGGTTTTATGAGAGTGAGGGAATTAAATACTTGTATTTTAAATTCTGTACTCTCATTGTAAAAGGAGTAATTAAACTTCATAGCTGAATGGTGCCTTATACAATCTTCTGATATAACACTGTAGCCTTATGTGAAATCTCCACACAAACTGTCTACCAACCTTTGATCAGAGAAGGCAGGCAAACAATATATTTTGGGGTCATAATACTAGTTCCACAGAACTGCCACGTCTATCAATATTTATTAGCAAATGTGACATAACTTATATTTCTCTTGCCACAAGACAATTCACTACATGGGTCTACCATCCAGAGCCCTGGACATCTTACCTACAAAGTCTTAAAACAGGTATATTACATTATTTGAGTGCAATGATGGAAAAGTGCTGCCTTGACAGATATGCTGTTTTTTGGGTCACACTTCAGAATGACACTTTGTCAGATGTAGAAGTGGTTCCGAACTTCACTCTTGACAAACACATGCATATCAAAGACTAGGGTCCTTTACTGAACATCCTAGGGTTGTCAGGCCCGTCAGGCCCACATTGCCAATTTGAAAGCTATTTAATTGAGAATGTAGATGAAAGTGTACAGACAATATGAAAAGAAGACAATTCACGCAGTAAAAACAAACCAAAAGGAACTACACCCCCATAAATGTTCAAGAGATAATTATTGCAATTGGGAATCTGTTTGCATTTTCAAGGGATATGCTTACTGGACGTAGACACTGCAGGAGTTTGGAAAGTATTTATCCTACCTGGGTATTGGCCCAGCTTTCTAAAGAGACATTGTTTTTGTGATTGTCTTGTACTGTTTATGGTTACATGACAAAGGCATATCATCAAAACTGTGCAAGAATGTGAAGAACTTTTTATTGATTGAACAGTCTGTCTTGAGCTGGATCCCAAAATGTATATGGTAAAGTGAAGCTTTTGCTATGTTTAGAGCCCGAACTATCTCCATGGTTGAGTGTCACTTGAAACACTACTACAATTGGCATAGTCGGCCAGGAAGTTGGATGATCAGACACACAAAGTGGGTGAGTATTTTATTTATCACTCAGGTAATTAGATGCGGCAGCCAGACGAATGGACCACTGTAATCCAATTTGTAGATGGTGAGGTGGTGAAAGACAAGGCAGACACATAACCCAGAACTGCTAGGTGGACTAACCCAACATATGATCAGAGAAGGCTGAGTCAACTCTGGGCATTGCCATGTAAGTGACTGTAGAGATAAGGAGGAGCCACATAAGTTGGTGGATGCTGAGAATAGAGATAAGTCTGCAGACGCCACCTTTAGATGGGGGCCTAATGGATTAAAAATCTAAATTTTGGGTGGGTGAGAGAAGAAAACTAATGAAGAGAAATAACTGAATACTGGGGACCCACCAGAGAAGCAAAAGATCTGGTGGGATACAGAAACAAACTTGGGCAGGGTCAGGACATTGGGAGAAATTATCTTGGAAGTACCACAGTAGTCCAGGTTGCTGTGAAAAAGACAAAATAAGGAAAACTAATATGTATGAGAGAGTCTGTGTTGGTGTTTAGCCTCTCTTTGTGTTTACAAACTGGTGAATGATGAATGTGAATGTGCATAAAATGCATCCAAGCCAAGTTGTAGAAAATACATGCAAATTAAAAGAAGAAGCAACCAGAAGAAGCTATGAGAAAAAAAAGGGTTAAAGTTATTAGAAAGCATTACTTTCTAACTTGCTTTGTTTTGATTGTACTGTCGTGGAATTTCTAGGGTGGGTTCAGGTTGCATAGACTTTGGTTAATCCATTGATGAGCCAGAACAGTGGATGAAAGTATCTTATCAGGCCTTAGCTAGTTTGAGGAAGGTATGCCAATGTCAGCACAATTAATCTATTACAGAAAGGAAGGACTTCAAGAGGGAAAAATGTTGCAGAAATATGGGACAGGTCAGTACATTGGGAAAGTGGAGTTCCTGGAGACACATTATGCAGTCATAACAAGGGGATGGGATAAAAGGACAGTAAATGAGAGTTATAGAGGCATAGAGATGCAGAGCATGGGAACAGACCCTTCAGTCCAACACGTCCATGCTGACCAGATATCCTAACCTAATCTAGTCCCTTTTGCCAGCACTTGGCCCAATTCCCTCTAAACCCTTCCTACTCAAATATCCACCCAGATGCCTTCTCAATACTGTAGCTGGAAATGTGTTGCTGGAAAAGCGCAGCAGGTCAGGCAGCATCCAGGGAACAGGAGAATCGACGTTTCGGGCATAAGCCCTTCTTCAGGAATGAGGAAAGTTTGTCCAGCAGGCTAAGATAAAAGGTAGGGAGGAGGGACTTGGGGGAGGGGCGTCGGAAATGTGATAGGTGGAAGATCAAGGTGAGGGTGATACGTCAGACTGGGGTGGGGGCGGAGAGGTCGGGAAGAAGATTGCAGGTTAGGAAGGCGGTGCTGAATTCGATGGATTTGACTGAGACAGGGTGGGGGGAGGGGAAATGAGGAAACTGGTGAAATCCGAGTTCATCCCTTGTGGTTGGAGGGTTCCTACCTGGAAGATGAGGCGTTCTTCCTCCAACCGTCGTTTTGTTGTGGTCTGACGATGGAGGAGTCCAAAGACCTGCATATCCTTGGTGGAGTGGGAGGGGGAATTGAAATGTTGAGCTACAGGGTGGTTGGGTTGGTTGGTCCGGGTGTCCCAGAGGTGTTCTCTGAAACGCTCCGCAAGTAGCCGGCCTGTCTCCCCAATATAGAGGAGGCCACATCGGGTGCAGAGGATGCAATAGATGATGTGTGTGGAGGTGCAGGTGAATCTGTGGCGGATATGGAAGTTTCCTTTGGGGCCTTGGAGGGAGGTGAGGGGGGAGGTGTGGGCGCAAGTCTTGCACCTCCTGCGGTTGCAGGGGAAGGTGCCGGGAGTGGAGGTTGGGTTGGTGGGGGGTGTGGATCTGACGAGGGAGTCACGGAGGGAGTGGTCTTTACGGAATGCTGATAGGGGAGGGGAGGGAAATATATCCTTGGTGGTGGGGTCCGTTTGGAGGTAGCGGAAATGACGGCGGATGATGCGCTGTACATGGAGATTGGTGGGGTGGTAGGTGAGGACCAGTGGGGTTCTGTCCTGGTGGCGGTTGGAGGGGCGGGACTCAAGGGCGGAGGAGCGGGAAGTGGAAGAGATGCGGTGGAGGGCATCGTCGACCACGTCGGGGGGGAAATTGCGGTCCTTGAAGAAGGAGGCCATCTGGGTTGTGTGTTTTTGGAACTGGTCCTCCTGGGAGCAGATGCGGCGGAGTCGAAGGAATTGGGAGAATGGGATGGCGTTTTTACAGGGGGCAGGATGGGAGGAGGTGTAGTCCAGGTAGCTGTGGGAGTCGGTCGGTTTTCAATACTGTAATTGTACGAACCTCCACCACTTCCTCTGGCAGCTCATACTATACAATACCACCCTCTGTGTAAAACTGTTGCCCCATAGGCCCCTTTTAAATCTTTCCCCTCTCACCCTAATCTTATGCCCTCTAGTTCTGGACTCCCCCACCCCAGGGAAAAGATTTTGTCTATTTATCCTATCCATGCCCCCATGATTTTATAAACTTTGATAAGGTCACCCCTCAGCCTCCGATACTCCAGAGAAAACAGCCCCAGCCTAATCAGCCACTCTCTATTGCTCAAATCCTTCAATCCTGGCAACATCCTTGTAAATCTTTTCTGAACCCTTTCAAGTTTCACAACATCTTTCCGATAGGAAGGAGACCAGAATTGCACACACTATTTCAAAAGTGGCCTAATCAATATCCTGTACAGCTGCAACATGACCTCCCAACCCCTATACTCAATGGCCTGACCAATAAAGGAAAGCATACCAAATGCATTCTTCACTATCTTATCTACCTGTGACTCCACTTTCAAGGAACTGAACCTGCACTCCAAGGTTCCTTTGTTCAGTAACACTCATCAGGACCTTACCCTCACGTGTATAAGTCCTGCTCTGATTTGCATTTCCAAAATGCAGCACCTCGCTTTTATCTAAATTAAACTCCATCTGCCACTTCTCAGCCCATTGGCCCATCTGATCAAGATTCCATTGTACTCTGAGGTAACCACCTTCGCTGTCCGCTACACCTCCAATTTTGGTGTCATCTGCAAACTTACTAACTATATCTCTTTTGCTCACATCCAAATCATTTACATAAATGAAAAAAAGCAGTGGATCCAGCACCGATCCTTGTGGCACTCCATTTGTCACAGGTCTCCAGTCTGAAAAACAACCCTCCACCACCACCCTCTGTCTTCTACCTTTGAGCCAGTTCTGTATCCAAATGGCTAGTTCTCTCTGTATTCCGTGAGATCTAACCTTGCTAACCAATCTTCCATGAAGAACCTTGTCGAACACCTTACTGAAGTCCATATAGATCACATCTACCGCTCTGCCCTCATCAATCCTCTTTGTTACTTCTTCAAAAAACTCAATCAAGGGAGAGTTTCCATGTTAATGATGACTACGTTTGCAGTAAGTGTCTTTGGCTGTGAATCCTATCAGATAGCATGGATTGGTTGGAGTGGCGGTTAGAGGCAATGAGAAATTTACAAGAGCAAAGGAATGTGATGGATGGTTATTAAAGAAAGGAAGAAAAGCCACAGATTCAGTCAGATAAATGACTTAACTGCAGGAAAAGGAGTAGGGGGAGAAAGGGACTCTAACTCCCACATCTGACGGGAAGACCATATCACTCTACTAAAGGCCATCTTTGCTCCTTCACAATCTACAGACCTAGAAAATAGCACCATCTTATTGGTCTAAAATAAAGTGCTCCATGCTAACTTAGTACCTATGGTTTATATTTTAAAAATTTAATCAAGAAACAGATTCAATAAAACAGATGATCAAGAAAGAACCCATTCTACTCACTACTGTAGACTTACAGCAAGGTAAAAACTATGCACTTATCTATTCCTGTGCTGTGAGCTCTCTCAGACAGGTTCCTCCAAGGTCAGCTGTGAATTTAACTGTTTGTTAATTTTTCCTAGATGCACTCTGATGTCCAGAGATACATATACTCAACAGCAAAGGCAGTAACAATGCAGACTCACTGATGTGTCAGTTAGCAGTGTAGGTTTCTTTCTCTCTCTCTCCCTCGCTGTCCATGTGATCATTGCCTTTTGTCTGTCTTCCTCCTTTTAAAATCGTCATTGTTTTAGAACTTTGGGAATAAAAGATCAAAACAATGGTACAGCTTATAAAACAGTAATTGCTGCTCCTGGAATTAGAGGAAATCACCTCCAACACCCAAAATACCTAATTAAAAAAAATGCAGCAGGTCGTACAGCCACAATTTTTTCCCATCCTTCATCTTGGATTACCCAGTAGCATATCAAAGCTGAGCAAGTGAGAGAATATTAAAACAGCCTAATGGTTTTGCTCGTGAGTACAAGACTAGGAAAGACCATTCATTATGTGACATAATCATTGCTATTTTTAAAAAGGAGGTTACAGTGGAAAAAAAAAGAGTTCAATTGAGCTCTGTCACAAACTGGGGAGAAAAAGGGATTTATACCCAAAACCTGACAGACAAAAAAAACTTTGAAGTTATTAGAAATTTTTAGTTGCATGCACTCTGAGAAACTGATCTTAATTTTAAAGAGTCATGTGAATACTTTCCTTGCTGATTTAAGCAGGGACTCGTGGATTTTGAGGAGAGAGAACGGAATAAGTCGTTGCTGACTCCGCTAAGATCAAGGACACAGTATTATCAGTAGTGAAGGAGAAAGGTTCAAGGCATCTCAATGAAATGAAGACTGGGGTATCATTGACTATGGGCCTCATTAAATCTGACACAATCAACTAGTTGAGAATACTCAGACTGCTGCTAAATCTGCAACACCATATTGAAATAGTTTCTTTATGATGTGTGCGAGTGTGAGAGAGAGAGAGAGAGAGAGAGAGAGAGAGAGAGAGAGAGAGAGAGAAAATCAGGATGAGCAAAAAGCATCAAACCTTTGTGGTTTGCTGGCCAGTGTCTTGCCACTTAAACGTGGTTAACTCTTTTTCAGTTTCCTGTGGTTTTAAAGTAGTTTGCTGATTAGCATGTATTATTTATTTCAATCTATTATCCTTCCCTTAAGAACACACTAGATTCTGTGAAACAAGTAGATTTATTTTTTGTGCACATTTTTATGTTTGAAATGTGACATGATTTAGTTTAAAGGGGAGGTGGTGAGAGGGTTTTTTTAAAAAATGATTTGGAGCTAATTATTAAATTCTACATTGGATTGGACAGATGGATCTTGGGATTAAAAATGCACTGCAAATCCTTAAATCGAGACTTTGGGTCCTGCCAGTTCTTGTAAGATAAGTGGAAATTTATTTTGGATATTGATAATTGGAATTTAGAAACAAACAATTTTTGAGGATTCATATTCCATAGGGGGGAACAAGGGAAACAGAGAAGTTTGGAGATAATCAACTCTTAAAAACCTTAATTGTAAAGTATCAAATGAGTTAAAAACTAATATGAGCATGACTGAGGTGTTAGATGCTGGCATGTCTAGTTCGTTAAAATAATATTAAAATAAAGAAACTTTCCTGCTTTTTCCTTGTAGTCATTGCAATCATGCAGATTCTTTGGCTGCTAATTGCCCTACTCTACCTTAAGTAAGTAGCCATTTTCTTCAGCAAGGCTAAACAATTCCTCAGTCACTAGTGACTGGTTGGAGGAGCAGTTTAGAAGGCAAGTGCCATAGTGAACAAGTCATTGAGTGCTGTTGTCAGAGTACAGGCCTCAGGAATATGCTGACTGAGTCCAGGGAATGCTGCCTTCTTTGGGTTGAGATAAATGGATAAAAAAAGGCAGCAGAAAAGGTTGGGGCGAGGGAGAGAACAGGAGAAAGGAGGAGGCTGCCAAAGGACAGGGAGGAGAAAGAGGAGGTTGCAGAGGTAGAAGCTACAAGGGGAGGAAGGGAGAAAGGAAGCAAGGAGAGTAAGGTGTAGGCTACAAGGGAATAAGAATACAAGAAATAGGAGCAGGAGGCAGCCATCTGGCACCTCAAACCTGCTCCACCATTCTACAAGATCATGGCTGATCTTTTCTTGGACTCCGCTCCACCTACCTGTCTACTCACCATAATCCTTAATACCTTTACTGTTCAAAAATCTATCTTTGCCTTAAAAACATTCAACAAGGTAGCCTCAACTGCTTCACTGGGCAAGGAATTCCACAAATGTACAACCCTTAGGGAGAAGTTTGTCATTAGCTCAGTCCTAAATCTACTCTCACCTATTTTAAAGGCTATGCCCCTAAGTTCTAGTTTCACCTACCAGTCAAAACAACCCCACTGCTTCGAGCTTATCTGTTCCCTTCATATTATTTGTTTCTATCAGATTTCCTCCGCCCCTCATTCTTCCAAATTCCATTGAGTATAATCCAAGTCTACTCAATTTCCCCTCATAAGCCAACCTCTCAATTCCAGAATTAACCTAGTGAGCCTCCTCTGCACCCCCTTCAAGTGCCTGCACGTCCTTTTTCAAGTAAGGCCAAACTGCACGCAATACCTTGAACCTGAACTGAACCTGCATATTAACCTTAAGAGAATCCTGAACTAGAAATCCTAAATCCTCTTATGCTTCAGATTTCCAGGGTGGCATAGTGAATCAGCAGTGCTAACTACACCACCAGGGACCTGGGTTAGATTCCAGCCGCGAACGACTGTCTGTGTGGAGTTTGCACATTCTCCCAGTGTCTCTGGGTGCTCTGGTTTCGTCACACAATGCAAAGATGTGCATGTTAGGTGAATTGGCCATGCTAAATTGCCCATAGTGTTCAGGGATGTACAGGTAAGGTGCATGAGTCGGGGTAAACATAGGGGATGGGTCTGGGTGGAGTACTCTTCGGATGGTTGGTATGGACTTGTTGGGCCGTAAGGCCTGTTTCCACACAATAGAGATTCTAATTCTGAAATACTTCAGGTGTGGCCTCACCTGCACCCAATACAGCTGCAATATTACCTCCCTGTTTTTAAACTCCATTCCTCTAGTAATGAAGTACAATATTGCATTTGCCTTTATTACACGCTACACTTGCAAACCAGCTTTTGTGATTTATGCACAAAGACACCAGGTCTCTCTGCACAGTAACAGGAGGCTGCAAATGGAGAGGAAAGTAGGTTGCAAGGAATTCAAGAAGACAGCTGCAACCGGTGAGGAGGAAGAAGCCTACATTTGTCTACTGGTATTAAAAGCACAATATTGCAAAAGCACTTGAGAGAAGCTGTTGAAAGTTAAAAAGAATGGGGAGGGGAAGACAAAAAAAAAAGGCAAGGAGCTCATAAATAGAAGAAACATCAAAGAGATATTTCTCTCCCTGTTCCTCCATACAAGCAATGATACTGACGTTGTGCTCATAACCTATAGCATACCCGTGGGACTTTGTTTTGAATTCTGAAAGAAGTGCTATTATTTGTGAGATTGCATTTCAAACTCACAATAAAGGTCAGAAGCCAACATAATACAAGGTCTGATTTTAAACACCTGCAGTTTGATCGTTCAAATTGTAATTTGGATTATTGACCAAAAGATGGGATAGATGGTCAGAAAATTCCACTAATTCTGGAATCAAATAGCAAGTTGTCTGCCAAGTTTTGCTCTTGACAAAACTTCTGGCAAAAATCACCACTACTTTGTCGGCATTTCCCATGAATTCAGGTTTCTTTAGTGGCACTGGGGCTCTTGTACCAGAGTTTGGACAATAGGTCTGAATCAGTACCAGGATTGGCAACCAACTAGAAACAACTTCTCTATTCTTTGAGAGATGCTGACTTAATTGGAACACAGGAACAGTACACCTTTTCTGTATATCCATCAGTACACTTGCCCAACAAAAATCTCTCAAAAACATCAGTTGACTCTACAGCCTTTTTGGAACATGTGGTGATGGAGAAGGAAAACTAGCACTAGATTCACACTGTCTATTGTAGGGGAGATTAAAAAAGTTACTAGTTTGGTTTCTGTGCTCTAAATTTAAGATTCTGCCTCCTTGTTCAGGATTCTTGCAGCATAGGAACTCTTTTTCTATTCCTACCCTGTTGAACTTAACATTGCAAACATCTTAATTAGATTATCTATCAAGTTTATGCTTCATAATTGAACTCTAAGCTATGGTGTTATGAGAAGAGGGGGAGTATGCTGGTCCTGTACTTGTTGGGATATAGTAAAATGAGAAACCTCCTGTCGAAACATACAAGATTCTTAGTGTTCAAAAATTGCTGCAATTTTTAAAAAACGAATTACAATAAATCCTTAAATTGTTTCTCATAGTTAAGTACTAAATCAAACCTAATTATAAACATGACTGTTGAACTAGTCTTTACACCTGCTAGAGGAGACAGCTGCAATATCACATGAAAAGTTATGATTTCTGCAAAATTAAACAAATATTTCATAAAAGACACCCACCTATGGTTCCCTGTGCAAGAATCATCCTTGGAAGTTTGAATGGGGCAGAAAAAAATTATTCCAGAATCAATCCATGATTTTAAAAATAAACTGGTTTCAAAAATCAAATTGTAAAATGTCTGGAAAAGTATTGGTGAAACATATTAAATCAATCCAAGTTTCAAGTTTTGTATTTTGTTAGATGGAGGTGGAAATAACTGAAAAAATTCAACAAGATTTCAGAAAGTTTGTGCATGTTTGCTCATAACTGTGATTTTAGTTCAGTTGAAGGGAATTTTTTTAATGACCTAAATGATCTTCCTGAAACCCAATGACTGATTATTTGAATTAGTTTATTGTTCAAATACACCAAGTTGAAGTTGCAAGCACTTTTATGTCAAATATATACAAAAAAGTACAGTAACACAGAACAGTGATTCAAACATTGAAAAGGGACATTTTCTCGAACACTCCAGAAGGACATTTTAAGTCCTTTTCAAATGTTCGTAGTGTACATTCAGAACAGGTGTTATGTGCCTCTTACTGAAAAGAAAAAGGACTGTAAAGCAATACATGCCTGGTGAAACTATAACCAAAAGTGTCATGACTGTTGCAATTGAACCAGTTTATTATAGCATTTGTACATCAATATTTCACAGTCTCCTAGGTAAAACAAAAGGACATGTAACAGCAAGCAAAATAGAACTGTTAAGACTGAATACCATATTTTCCATACTGAAACAAAACAAAGAAAAAATAGAAATTACTTTTCAAAATTGTGTTCAATGCTCCAGGCGTAGGACTGCTTTCAGTATGGCACATTTGGTCCGTGTTAATGCTATTAGGTTTTGAC
This sequence comes from Chiloscyllium plagiosum, assembly GCF_037043375.1. NCBI lineage: Eukaryota > Metazoa > Chordata > Chondrichthyes > Orectolobiformes > Hemiscylliidae > Chiloscyllium > Chiloscyllium plagiosum. Next base: position 14,313,031 of record NW_028270174.1, read on the forward strand.
AAACAGAAGTAATTTCAGAAAAACATTTAAATTATTGTTGCTTTTTCTGTAGCAGGTGAACTGCTGGCGTGGTTACAGTGTATAATTAAGAACTCTTTACAGGAAGTAGTCTGGAGTACGGCGAGTGACATGAGGCTCTCCACGGCGAGGTGCTGGATCAAACTGAAGGCTGTGGAAAAGGAGTTACACTTAGTACCGTACTTGAACCAAAGAGCACCAAAAGGTCAAGGTACAAACTTAATTTCATCAGGTCACATAGATCAGTGTTTGAGATTAGTAGAACAGTTGATGAAAGTTCCAATAGGAATACTGTTGCTCTTCTAAAGTGCTCGTCAGTTTTAAAGTTCAAATGTTTCAAACACTTCACATTTTGTAATTAAATCTTGGCTTTGTCAGTTTGAAACATTGAGTCTACTAGAATAACTGAAAGAGAGGATCACCACACAAAAAACTGAAGCATTCTAAAAAGTGCGAAGTATGGGGTTAATAATGAAGGGCGTTTCCAAGAGTACAGGACCAGGAAGATAACACTGGCGGCTTGTGCAACAAACAAAGCCAAATTTCTGGAGAAACTCAGGCTTGGCAGCATCTATGGGGAAAGAAACAGAGTTAACGTTTCTAGTCCCATGATCCTTCTTCAGATCTCAAAGGAGGGTCACCAGACTTGAAATACTGTTTCTTTTGCCTTCAAGATGCTGCCAGACTCGCTGAGTTTCTCCAGCAATTTCAGTTTCAGATCCTAAGATTTGCAGTTTTTGTTTTATTTTAAGAGATACGTGCAACATGCTGTCAGTACAAGTTCTCCATTCAAAACAACAAAACAAAATTATGCCTACTTTCCACAAGTACAGAGCAACCTCGATTATCCGAATGACAAGGGTGGGAGTACTTTGTTCGGCTAATCAATGTTTGGGTAATACAGTTTACTCACGCATTGGAACCTAGAGATCTTGTTCAGATAGTCCGAAATTTGGATAATTGACATTTGGATAATCAAAGTTGCCCTGTATGTTATTCTGTTAACGGTTGCTTGGGCTTTCGAACCAACAGTGACATTCAATGATATTCTCTCCCTCCTCTCAGGTTCAGACCTAAAGGTGGTTGATGTTGATTCAACATGAGAACTGCAAGTTGGAACCTGCACCACATCTATAAAAAGGAATTCATTTTCTACGATGGGATCACCATGCTCCTTTACTTGATTTTAGAAAGCATATCATAGAGTCAGAGAGATGTACAGCATGGAAACTGACCCTTCGGTCCAACTCGTTCATACTGACCAGATATCCTAACCTAATCTAGTCCCATTTGCCAGCACTTGGCCCATATCCCTCGAAATCTTTCCTGTTCACATACCCATCCAGATGCCTTTTAAATATTGTAATTGTACCAGCCTCCACCACTTCCTCTGGCAACTCATTCCATACATGCACCACCCTATGTGAAAAAGTTGCCTCTCAGATCTTTTAAATCTTTCCCCCCTCACCCTAAGCCTATGCCCCCCAGGTCTGGACTCCCCCACCCGGGGAAAATACCTTGTCTATTTACCCTATGCATGCCCCTCACGATTTTATGAGCCTCTATAAAGTCACCCCTCAGCTTTCGACGCTCTAGGGAAAAAAGGCAGAACCTATTTCAGCCTCTGCTTATAGCTCAAATCCTCCAATCCTGACATGTATGGAGTGCATGGAGTTGACTCAGTTGCCAAATTGGAAGCTTTTACCAGACAAATATTTAAATCTAGAGTTGCAGATGGGAGCTTACTTAAGAATTCAGTAAATTTCAAACCAATTTTTACCTTTCTGCCAGAAGTGGACAAGTTTTAATTAAAATAAAAGTTGAATGAATGCAGTCTTAAATAATGTACGTACTTTAAAATATTAAATTTGGATTTCATCATACTTACAAGGAATACTTCAATGTGTCATCGAGTTCCATAATAGCAGCTTGGTTACCACAGCGATAGCAATAATTTGGAGCACTGAATATTGTTACCACATTTCGATCATGGCACCAGTTGTATCCCTGGGATCAAACAATTGAAAGATCTTTAGCATCTTGAAAAACATAACATAATTACTCCTCCGAAATTACTCAAAGTACCCAACTAAATGCTGCTGAGTTATCCTACCAAACCTTTTCAAATACAGTAACAAAATTATTACTGAATCATTTAGTGTGTTTGCAAAACTAGGGTAAGTATTTAAAGTATAATACAGGATAGTAGATGCCCTGTTAAAACATTGGATAACTTTACAAGGATGAAACTGGGTTCCTCTCACAAATGACTGTGCACCTAAATTACACTATAATATCAGAATATTCATAATTGCCTCAGGGTTAGAAGAATGACCTCCATAATGTTGAAAATAGTTTATTGCCAGACCGATACAGCTTACTTTTCCCTACGTCCAAGAACTATGATAACAGTAAATATTGTTAAATCTGAGAAATGTATCAATCATGCTTTGCAATATAAAAACATTATACAAGAAATGTAGTTCAACTAAAATCTAAAAGGAAGCACATTTTTCTACCACAACTAAGTTGCTTTGCTTCATGCCTAAAACTACTAAACAAACCTACATTTTGACTTGGCAAATGGTCAAATAGATTTATACACAGCAAGTTACATATACCATGAAGAATGCCTGTACCGTTCAATAATGACACCTGGTTCTGCACTCTCAAAATATTTGATTTTCATGGTTACAAATGTGAGTAGAAGAGAATTTATTTGTAATCAGAAACTTGTCATTTTTTGAAAATGTAGGATTAATCCATTTAAGTCTTTGTTAAAGTCTAAACCTGTGCCAAATGCCATGGTTCTATAGGGGATTACCATCACAGCCAAACCTAAAGAATATCATATGTGTCAATATAAATCCTAAATGGCAAAGTAAGTGTTTGCCAGTAAGTTTTTAAGATACTCAATGGATCACTCAAAATTATGCAGGGGCACAGACTTAAGATGTAGGATAGAAGGTTTAAAAAGAGAGAGAGAAAGAGAGAGAGAGGGGGAAAGAGAGAGAGAGAGGGAAAGAGAGAGAGAGAGGGAAAGAGAGAGAGAGAGGGAAAGAGA